>NW_012101721.1:4088386-4099398 GCF_000951045.1 Mandrillus leucophaeus
TCACTGACCATGGGTTTTTTTGGCTCTCAGTGTATAGAAATTGACACAAGGCCAATAGTCTTCCCAAACACGCTTTACTGGAACTTATGGCTTGGCATAAGGGAGACAACAAAAGAGAGAGAATTATCTGGCTTGCTGACTCCTTGAAAATAACCGGTAGGGATTTTTTTATTAGGCAAAGCACAGGAATTGACGTCAGAGGTAGGGTGTGCTGCTGGGCAAAGCACATGAGGAGTAGGGTATGCAGGTCAGCATTACCTGGTTGCAATGGTTATCTTGAGGAATGGGCCACCTGGTGGTCTGGCCAGTGGCAACAAGGCTGTAAATCAATTGCTCAGCATACCTTCCCGAGGTGGGATACCCTGCAACATTGGTTATCTCCTAAGGCCAGTTCCTGGAATTAAGTAAAAGGATGACTAGTGGACATGTCGTCAGTGAGGTAGTGGTGTGGGTTTTGTGATCAGTGGGAATGCATGAAAGAATGCTTTCGTGGGGAGTGAGCTGAAATCAAGCCCCACCCCTACTCTTTCTCAAAGTGAATTCAGAAAAGGGGATTTAAATAATTCTTTTTTTTTTTTTTTTGAGATGGAGTCTCGCTCTGTCACCCAGGCTGGAGTGCAATGGCGCCATCTCAGCTCACTGCAAGCTCTGTCTCCCCGCTTCACACCATTCTCCTGCCTCAGCCTCCCGACTAGCTGGGACTACAGGTGCCCGCCACCACACCTGCCTAATTTTTCGTATTTTTAGTAGAGACGGGGTTTCACCATGTTAGCCAGGATGGTCTCGATCTCCTGACCTCGTGATCCGCCCGCCTTGGCCTCCCAAAGTGCTGGGATTACAGACGTGAGCCACCGCCCCCAGCCTTAAAGAATTCTTAAAGGACGTAAAGTTAACTTTGAAAGAACTGTCAGGATTTGGATTGACTGAAAGGAGTGGGGAGGCTTAGGGAGGAGGTACTTGCCAGACACTGGGTCATGGCAGTGGTGGGTGAAGCTGCAGTAGCCTAGGGCAGGGATGGATAGGGGGTCTGGGCATGAAGGATGTTTGGCTGGACTAGACTTTACAAAGCCTTATCCAGGCTTTTAAAATTACTCTTTCCAGACTTCATCTGAGACTCCTTCTTCAGCCAACATTCCTTAGCCCTGAATACATTTCCTATCCTCATCTTTCCCCTCTTTTTTTTTTTTCCTTTCTTTTACATGTTTGAATTTAAACCATTCTTTGTGACCCGTTTTCCTGGGGGAATCATGGCAAGACCAAGAAGAATGATGGTGCTTGTTAGGGGATGTCCTGTCTCTCTGAACTTTGGGGTCTTATGCATTAAATAATTTTCCTGACGAGCCCAAGTGCTCCCTCTGGTCTACAATCCCTGGTGGCCAGCCTTCACCCGTTGGGCAAGCATTGTATACAGCTCATGGCCCTCCCTCTACCATACCCTCCACCCCCGTTCTCCTAGGCTCCCTTCTCCAGGAATTTCATCACTTCCCAGAACAGCCAGAACATTTGTGGTCTATTTCTCTGTTAGTGTTTAACCAAACATCTGTTCTAAAGGAAGGGCTGAACTGACGGAAGAAATGCTGATAGCCTGAGACTCAGGAAGACAACTTCTGCAGGGTGACTCCCTGGCCTCTGGAGGAGACAGAAGGAGGGCAGCACTCCAGTGGCACAGAAGTGACACACAATGGAATCAGGCTTCACCTCCAAGGACGCTTATCTAAGGCATTTTAACCCTCGGGATTACCTAGAAAAATATTATAAGTTTGGGTCTAGGCACTCTGCAGAAAGCCAGATTCTTAAGCACCTTCTGGAAAATCTTTTCAAGATATTCTGCCTAGGTAAGTCTGTTGTCCACATGTCTCCCCACTAACATGAGTCCTATAGATAGAGTCTCAGGGCATGACTGGGTTTTGTGTCTATCATTGTTGTGTCACAGCCCTTTTGGCATCCCCATTTATTTAACTAGGATAAAAACGAATATTGGTGTAGGGATTCCACAGTTTACAAAGTGCTTTTGTATCCACTGTCTCACTTAGTCATGCAAAGGGAAACTAGAGGGCCGGAGTGCTGTCCTGAATCTACCTTGATTTGCTAGGCGACTTGAGGGAGACTTTTAGCCTCAAAGGGCCACTTAAGTGGAAATTCTAAAACAGTACCTTTTCTGATCCTAACTCAAGGGAATGCTGTGAATATACGTGAGATAAAGACCTCCCAATATATGAAGAACTGGTGCTTTTTGGAGAAATACATTCTATAAACTCAATTTTATTTTTTAAAAATTAACTTTCCTTGAAAATATTGCTTAATAGTTTTTACATTCTTCATGCAACAGCCTTTCTGGATCTGGTGTTCAGTCTGTACACCAGAAGTAGATCTTTTTTACCTTCTCCTAGACCTTAAAATTCCTGGCAACATGCCTCCACCCTGGATTGGGGAATAAAAAATGAAAAGATTTCTTTTTCTTTTTTACTTTAAATTGTATTAATGTTTGAGGTTTTTCAAACTGATGGGCTTTATTTAAAATTCAAGGGAGACATTTTTAGTGTTTTTGATATTTGTTTTTTCTTTGTCACTATGATGTAAATTACAGGGATTTGGGGAAAATATGGGATTTTTATTTTTTATTTTTATTTTTTGGAGATGTAGGTCTCACTGTGTTGCTGAGGCTGGATGGAGTACAGGGATGTGATCACAGCTCATCATAGTCTCGAACTCCTGGACTCAAGGGATCCTTTTGCCTCAGCCTCTCCAATAACTAGGTCTTCAGGTGCACCCCACCAGGCCCAGCTAATTTTTAAAACTTTTTGTGGAGATGAGGTCCCACTATGTTGTCCAGGCTGGTCTCAACCTCCAGGCCTCAAGTGATCCTCCTGCCTTGGCTTTCCAGAGTACTGGGACTATAGGCATGAGCCACTGTGCCTGGCCCAGAAAAGATGTTTTAAAAAAATATTTTGAGGGAAAAGTTGTGAACAGCAGTCGTCTGTCTTTGAGGATCATCAGCACAGTCCCAGGGAAGACAATGTAAATTTGACTCTGCCCACTGCCATGAGATGCCTGACTTCTCTTCTTTGTTCCTCCCGCTAACCCAGATGGTGTGAAGGGAGACCTGCTGATTGACATCGGCTCTGGCCCCACTATCTATCAGCTCCTTTCTGCTTGTGAATCCTTTAAGGAGATCATCGTCACTGACTACTCAGACCAGAACCTGCAGGAGCTGGAGAAGTGGCTGAAGAAAGAGCCAGAGGCCTTTGACTGGTCCCCAGTGGTGACCTATGTGTGTGATCTTGAAGGGAACAGGTAGAGAAACTGGTGTCTACTTGTGGGCTTTCGAAAGTACCTCAGTGATGGTTGGCAAGAGCAACAGATAGGGACCAAAGAGAAATCCAAATGGAGAATGAATGATAACGAAAGAGCGAGAACAAGAGAGATGAGATAGGCCTGTGTGTGTGTGTTTATAAATTTGTGTATGTACACGTGCATGTGTGCACCAGAATAACAGAAGACACAGGGAGAGGGTGGAAGAAATGGATACTGAGCAAAGAGGAGTAAACCCCCAAACTTTCCAGGCCTGTGGGGACAAGAGCAGTGTGCAGTCAAATACCTTGGGACCTAGGTTTAGGACAGCTACAAGTAAAAGGCTAACCCAGCTTCTCACCAGCAGCTTTTGGATGTCAGGGCTTGTCCCTCACCTCACTGTCATGCTGTTGTAGCCATCCAAGCCTACAGAACTTGACTGTGAGTGTGGCTAATGCTGACATCACCAGATACAACCAAAAGCTGACTAGGTTTTTAAACTGAGGTAAGCAACATAAAGGAATTATTTGAGAAGAATTTATTAATCACCATCCATGAAAGTAGACTTTATATACTCACAACTAATGGTCAAGATCTTACTCTACCACATCTACAAATAAATTTATGCAAATGAATCTCATTTGTTCATGTAAATTTTAATTTCTTCCAACGCGGGAAATTGGCAATAGCCTATTAGCCAGAGGTAGCCACGTCTGCGATTCACTGTCTTTCTCATGTCCTTATGCATCTCCATCTTTTGCTGATTGTCTGACGATCTCCAGTCTATTCCCCAACTGATCATTCGCTCCTGGAGCAACATTTCTCTGCTGCTATGCATATTGCTGAGACCCCACAGACTTCTTTGCAAACTGCATAAAAAGACAAATGTATGCAATTATAGTATCTGCAAATAAAAATAGATTTTGTTCTTCTATTCCAACTTTACACTTTTTATTTATTTTTCTGCCCTTATTATGTTTTCAAAATCTTTCAATACAATATTGAATAGAAATGATGACAGCAGACCTCTGTGCCTTGTTCCATATTCTAGGAGAAAAAATGTTCAATGATTTATCATTAAGTATATTAACTATTGGTTTTTTGTATTCTTTATCAGACTAAGTTCTGCATTCCTAGCTTTTTTGAAATTTTAATCAAATGTTGAATTTTGTCAAAATGGGTTTGCATTTATCAAGATGGTCATATGATTTTCCTCCTGTACTCTGAAAATGTGAATTACATTGGATGATTTTTAATGTTACACCAAAGTGGCATAAACTGCTTGGTCATGAAGTATTATTCTTTTTATGTGTTGCTGGATGTGGTTTTCTAATTTTCTGTTAAGGATTTTTGCATCTGTATTTATGAGGGATATTGAGCTATAATTTTCTTCTAGTGTGCTTCACAAATTTTGATATCAGCATGATGCTGGAGTCATAAAATGAGTTGGGAGTGATTTCCCCTCTTCTCTTTTCTGAAAGACTTTGAGTATTATTGGTATAATTTCCTTATGAAATGATTGATAGCATTCACCAGTGAAGCCAGGGGAATCTGAAAGGTTTGTGTGAGAGAAGACTTTATTAAAAATAGTATTTCTTTAATGGTTACTTGGATTTTCTGTTTCTTCTTTGGTCTGTTTTGGTAAGTGGTATTTTTCAAGAAGTTTGTCATTTTCATCTTGGTTGTCAACTTTATTGACTTTTTTTTTTTACAATATCCTTTTAATACTTTGTTATGTCTGTAGGATCTGTAGTGATCTCTCCTCTTTCATTCTTGATATTGGTAATTTGTGTTGTTTTCTTTCTTTTGTCTTGATCAACCTTTCTACAGATTGATCATTTTATTAATCTTTTCCAAGAACCAAAGTTTGGCTTTGTTAATTTTTCTCTATTGTCTGTCCATTTTCTATTTCATTGGTTTCTGCTCTTATTTTTGATAATTTTCTTTCTTCTACTTATTTTAATTTTAATTCTTTTCTAGTTTGTTTTAATTTTTTTCTAGCTTTCTAAAATTTCTTGTTTTTAATTCTTCTTTTAGCTTCTTAAGTTGGAAACTTATACCATTTATTTCACATATCTCTTTCTTCTAATGTAGGCATTTAATGCTGCAAATTTCCTTTAGCACTGTTTTAACTGCATCTCATGATTCTTGTATGTGGTGTTTTTATTATTTTCAAATTCAGCATACTGTCTCATTTCCTTTGTAATTTCTTTTTTGACTGCGAATTATTTAGAATTATACTGCTTAATTTCCAAAGTATTGGGGTTTTTCTAGATATCTTATTGTTATTGCTTTCAAATTAAATTTTGTTGTCATCAGAGATTTATTTTGTGGCTCTGCATATGGTCTATCTCAGTAAATGTTCTATGTGCTTTCTACATTGAAAAGAGTGTATATTGTTCAATTGTAGGTATACTTTCTATAGATATCAATTAAATCAGGCAGTTGATAGTATTGTTCAAATTCTCTACATCCTTACTGACGTTTTGTTTACTCTCTCTGTCAATTACTGAGAGAAGTGTTCATGTCTCAAACTATGATTGTTGATTTATCCTTTGCTCCCTGTAGTTCTGTCAACATTTGCTTTATGTATTTTGACACTTGTTTTTAGCTCTGTTATATACATTTTTAGATTGTTATGTCTTCTTGATGAACTGACCATTTTACCATTGTGAAATATCTCCCTTTATTTCCAGTAATGTATTTGTCTTGAAGTCTACTTTTTCTGATGTTAATATAGCTACATCAGCCTTCCTGTGCTTGCTGTTTTGCATGGTGTGGTGGGCAGCCTCTAAGATGGCCCCCAATAATCCTTGTGTCAGTATTTTCACCTTTGGGTAATCCCCTTCCCTAGAATATCCACTGGATTTAGTGATTCAGTACTGACAAATTTGGTAGAATGCAGCATAGTGCTGCATTTGGTAGAACGCAGCTATATTATAGCACATATAATTATGTGAAATTATAATATCACATAATTTAATTGTGATATTAAATTAAAAAGGACTACAGCACCACTACACTATTAGATCTAGGCCAGAATCCGGAAGACTGACAACACCAAATGCTGATGAGGCTGCGGAGAAACAGGAACTCTCATTTATTGTTTGTGGGAATTAAAAATGGTGTAGCCACTTTGGAAGACAGTTCGACTATTCCTTGCAAAACCATTCCATCTAGCAGTTGCACTCCTTGGTATGTAACCCAAAAAGTCGAAAACTTATGTCCACACAAAAAACTGCACACAGATGTTTATAGTAGCTATATTCATAATTGCCAAAAATTGAAAGCAATGAAGATGTCCTTCAGTAAGTGAATGAACAAATAAACTGTGGTACATTTAGACAATGAAATTATATCCAGTACTAAAAAGAAATGAGCTATCAAGCCACGAAAAGATGTGGAGGAAATGTAAATACAATTACTAATTGAAAGAAGCCAATCTTAAAAGGCTACGTGTATGATTCCAACTATATGACATTCTGGAAAATGCAAAACTAGGAAAGAAGTAAAGAAGATCAGCAGTTGCCAAGGGTCAGGGAGGGAGGTGGAGTATAGAGGATTTTTTAGGGCAGTGAGACTACTCTGTACGATACTATAATGGTGGACACATGTCATTATATATTTGTCCAAATCCATGGAATGTACAATACCAAGAGTGAATCTTAATGTAGATTATAGACTTTGGGTGATAATGGTGTGCCAATGTAGGCCTTCTGCTTGATTGTGCAGTGAACCTAATGTTGCTGTAAAAAAACAAAATCAATTTTTAAAAAATGACAGCTTTTTATTGGGTATTCTCTCTATCTCCTCTCTCGTCCTGAGGAGTAGCTTGGAACCAAATTTCCCTCAGTTGAACCACAAAAAACAGTGAAAAATAAATGTTTGTCATTTTTAGCTGCTAAATTTTGGGGATAATTTATCCTACAGTTATATATAACTAATATACATGATATATCTACATATCCTTTTCTACCCTTCTGTTTTCAGATTATGTTTTCTCTTTTTAATCTAGACTGACAATTTCTGCCTCTAACTGGGTTGTTTAGTCCATTTACATTTAATGTAATTACTAATATTACAGGGTTGAATTTAAGTCTACCATCTTGGTATATGTTTTCTATCTGTCCCATCTGATTGTTGTTCACCTGTGTCTTTCTTCCAGTTTTCCCTTGGTGAATGCAGTAATTTTTAGTATTCCATTTAGTGTAAGTGTACATATTTTTAATATTTCTTTTTTAATCTCCTCTATTAACCTCTTCTGTGTCTTGTGTGAGTTTGTATGGTTTTTCTAGAAATTGCAATATGCATCCTTGACATATCTACTGTCTCATGAAGGATGTAAAATATTCCAACAGTGTAATTTCCTTAACTGACTTTCCTGGCCCTTATGTTCTTGCCATATATTTTATTTCTATGTTTAGTACTATAATACATATATTGTTACTAGTTTTGCTTTAGTTAGTAGTGCTTTTATTTTTATTGTCTTATTTTTAATTATGATTTTTAAAATAAAATTTACTATGTTTACTATGTTTAAGTGTTAGTTGAATAGTGTTAAGTATAGTCACATACGTCAGTATACAGTTTTAAACAATGCGTATAACAATATACAAAAAACATAGGAATTTTGGACTGAATGTTTTTATCCCTCTCTCCCAATTTCTGTGTTGAAATCCTAACCCCCTTATGATGGTATTAAGAGGTTAGGGCTTTGAGAGGTCATTAGGTCATGAAAGTGGAGACTTCATGCATGGAATTTGTGCCCTTATAAAAGGAACCCCAGAGAGCTCTCTAGCTCTCCTTCTGCCATATAAAGATACAATAAGAAGTCAGCTGTGTGTGGCCCAGAAGAGTCCTCATCAGACCCTGATCAGGCTGGCATCCTAATCTCAGACTTCCAGCCTTTAGAATTGTGGGAAATAAATTTCTGTTGTTTATAAGCCACCAGTCTATGGTATCCTGTTACAGGAGCCCAAACTAACTAAGGCTATATTATGCATATGTTTAAGATCTTTTATGTTTACCCACATATCTTTCTTCTGTAGTGTTTTTCATTCCATTCCCAGGATCTGTTCTTCTGCTTGGCATCATTTTCCTTCACCTGAAGAACTTATTTTAGTATTACTTATAATGCAGGTCTGTTGGAGACAAATTCTCTTAACTTATCAAGTCGGGTAAAAAGTTGGTAATTGTTTTCCTCTCTGCTAACTTGAGGAATTTAACAATTTTTGATACCCAAAGTCACCTGGCATCTCTCTTCCCAGTATTTATTATTGAAACCTGAGATTTTAAAGTTCAAATATTGTAATTTAAAGTATTACTTTTATATTTTCTTTCAAGATCAGTTCGGACATTTGCTTTTGGTTTGTAATCAAATTTACAATTATTTTTTGGTGCTCATTTTATACAAGTTTTCTAGATATTGAGTCTTTAATTTTGATTCATCTGTCAACTGAATAGATCTTCAAATATTTGTTTCAAGAAGAACACACAGTGACGTGTTTTCTAAGTCCATGCATATATGAGAATGTATTTGTCACCCTTACACATGAACAAAATCATAAAATTGTTTAAATATTGCCCCATTTTTTTCTGACATGTAGTAAGAAGTTGAGAGAGGTTATTTTATTTTTTTTTGAGACAGGGTCTTGCTCTGTCACCCACACTGGAGTGCAGTGGTGAGATCTCGCTGTAACCTTGACTTCCTGGGCTCAGGTGATCTTCCTACCTCAGCCTCCTGGGTAGCTGGGACTACAGGTCCACACTGCTGTAGCTGGCTAATTTTTTGTAGAGATGGGAGTTTTGCTCTGTTGCCCAGGCCAGTGAGAGCCTATTTTCATATGCCATTTTTACCTGTATACCCCTGACTTAGAATTTTATGTTGGCTATAGCCTTCAAAGTAGAGCTATATTCTTCAATATAAAAATAATTTCATACACCTTTTTTTTCTGTTGACTATGTGATTCCACAGAATGAAACTGATATTAACTACAAGCAATTGCAGCTATGACAATTTAGATAATATCTAAAATTATTTAGTAAATAAGGAAATTCCCAGGATTTGTAAAATCTCAGGGAAACTTTGTAAAAATAAATAAATAAATAAATAAGTCTTCAGTCATTGTTAGACAATACACCTTTCCAAAGTCCAAATCATCTGTCAAGAAGGCTTTTGAAACTTCGTTCTCACTTTCTGTATCCACCACCGGCCTTTCCATCTCATTCAAAAATAAACCCTTACAATCTAACAGGATAGTAAAGGCATTGCTTATCTCACACCTGAATTGTCAGCTTCGAACAACTGGCTCTTGAGACACTGTCCCTTCCCAATAACTTTGTTGGAAATTGCATTTTTGGCAGTAAATTTCTGCATTCTTACCGTTATCCTTGTGCTAGATCCTGTAGCTTTAATTATTTTGAGAATGATAGTGATCCTATGCAACTCATGTCTTTCCTGCATCTTCAAGTAGCTTTATCAACCTACAACCTATTTCCTTCAAGATGTCAAGGCGATTTCTTCTTTATCTGAAGCTTTTTCTTGTGCTAAAGGCTGACAAAGACATATGTACTGTACTGTCTCCTGTTCTTCTACCTCTGCATTTAAATCCCACTCATTTTAAATTAGCTGGCCATGGTGGTGCACACCCATATTCCCAGCTACTGGGGAGGCTGAGGAGAGAGGATCACTTGAGCTTGGGAGATTGAGGCTGCAGTGAGCTGTGGTCACATTCCAGACTGGCTGGCAGAGTGACACTCTGTCTCAAAAATAATAATAAAAATAAATAACCTTCATTTTTACAACTATCTAACAAAGTCGTAAGAAAGTCAAACACTAAGATACAACTACTCAAGCTTATTCCATGAACAGAGGAATATGAGCTCTTTCCTTAAGGAACTGTGGAAGCTACATTACTTAACCTATGGTTCCTGGAACTTGGAATGCATAGCTTAGGCTTGTGGTCCCTGGACTAGTAGTTTTGACAACACGTGGGAGCTTTTAGAAATGTAGGCTCTCAGGCTCCACTAGCTACCTACAGAATCAGAGCCTTCACTGTAATATCTGCTAAGGGTGGTATGCACATTACAGTAGAAGAAGCAATGGTGTCTGGAGCAGGGCTCCCCTCCAGGTATGCCAGGACATACACACAGGTGGGTGGGAATCAGCTGCAGGCGTGCTGTCCAAGCTGTTTTTCTTGGCCTTCTGGACAGCAGGTAGGGCCTGGAGCACCTCCTGGTTGCCTCTGTAGAGAGCGGCTCCTCCTCATTTTTTCTTTGTTTATTATACTTTAAGTTCTAGGGTACGTGTGCGCAACGTGCAGGTTTGTTACATATGTGTACATATGCCATGTTGGTGTACTGCACCCATTAACTTGTCATTTACATTAGGTATATCTCCTAATACTATCCCGCTCCCCTCCCCCCACCCCAGTGTGTGATGTTCCCCACCCTGTGTCCAAGTGTTCTCATTGTTCAATTCCCACCTATGAGTGAGAACATGTGGTGTTTGGTTTTCTGTCCTCCTTGAGATAGTTTGCTCAGAATGATGGTTTCCAGCTTCATCCATGTCCCTACAAAGGACATGAGCGCATCCTTTTTTATGGCTGCATAGTATTCCATGGTGTATATGTGCCACATTTTCTTAATCCAGTCTGTCATTAATGGACATTTGAGTTGGTTCCAGGTGTTTGCTATTGTGAATAGTACCGCAATAAACATAC
>NW_012101721.1:4100268-4128144 GCF_000951045.1 Mandrillus leucophaeus
GTGATGCCTCCAGTTTTGTTCTTTTTGCTTAGGATTGCCTTGGCTATATGGGCTCTTTTTTGGTTCTATATGAAATTTAAAGTACATACTGTAGCCTTGTAGTATAGTTTGAAGTCAGGTAGCATGCTCCTCTTAACCTCAGCATACCTGACAGAAAAAAGGTTGGGCTCCTGTTGAGGTGGCAGTTCTCTGAGGTAAATGCTCTCTGTGCAAAGACCTCCATTTCTGTTTAGAAGATGTTTGTATATTGTCCAAAAATAGACACAGTTGTGCCAAATGTGTTCCACAAACTAGTGAACCACCTCTATTCCATAGCATCTCTGGACTTTCACAACTTGCAAAAGGATATTGATATGCTTTTTCAAAACCAGGATCTTGATGATCACGATGATTGTTTCAGTGATACCTAGGAAGCATTCCTGCCTTTTACAAGGATGCCTCTCTCTTAAATAGGTGCTCTTGCTGCCTTATCTCCCCGGGAAAATTCACAGGGCAGGTTAAGAAACCTTCAACTAACTATTTCCTCAATTGTAAACATTTCTACTCACAGGTCTCAGAGCACCTCAAACTCAGTGTGTCCAAAACAGAGTTACGATCTGCTCCAGATCTGCCTTATTTCTGGTATTCTTAGCTGCTTGATTGGCACCATCATATAATAAATTGGACAAGCCAGAACCTGGAAGTCAATCTTGTCCTTTCCCTGTCTGTCATGCTCCACAGTAACTTAACATCAAGCTCTGTCCATTTTACTTCCTGACTTCCTCTGTAACCCATTTCTTCCCGTGTTTACCATCATCTGGTCCCAGCTACCCCTGTTTCCCTCCTGACTGCCCTCCCACTTCCACTCTTGCCCCCCACTCAATTCTTCTCTGCCCTGCAGCCCAAGTGACCCTCTCAAAACGTAAATCTGATCATGTCACTCTCCTCTTGAGTGCTCCCTAGTGACTCTCTGGAGCTTTTGGAATGAAAAGCAAACTTCCTGTCATGGTCCACAAAGCCCTGCCTAGTCTGGCTCCTGCCAACCTGTTTCCCCACAATCCAGCCACGTTGGCACTCTCCTCCTGTGTTTCCTACCACCACGTGGCCTTTGCACTTGTGGTTTCCTCTTACTGGAATTTCCTCCCGCCCTCCCTGCTTGCTTTGGTCTGGTTAACTCCTACATATTTATCCTCTATATCTCTGCTTGCCCGACTCCTTTTTGGAGGAGCTTTTCCTGATTCTCTAGGTCAAGGGGAGCTCCCAACATCTCCCCATTAGTGCCACGCTCCTTTCCTTCCTTGCATTTGTCAGTTTTAATTTCCACTTCTGTGAGTGATCACTGGGTTAATGCTTTCTCTTGCCACCCACTCATCTGCAATCTCCATGAGGTTAGAATCTGTTTCTCATTTGTTCATCCTTGTGGCCCCAGTGCCCAGCCTATTTCCTGTAACATAATAGAGGTTTAAAACATATTTGGAAAATACATGAATACCCACATTTTGCTTTTTAGACTCTTCCTCGTAGAATATCATTCACCTGATTCGCGTGTGGGGTGTGGTCTGCATCAAAGGTGCACCAATGATTATTCCTTGCCCGTACAATTCTCACAGTGACCTCCAAGCTTACTTAGCCTTGATTTCCTTGACCTGTTTTGATGGTTCTTTCTCAGGAGAGCCTGCAGGAACTTCTGGGGATGGGGCTTTGGGGGTGTGAGAACAATGAAAAACAGCTTGTCTGGGAGATTCTGATGCACTGCTGGCTTTGCCGAGAGAAGGCAGGAGGAACCGCCTCTAAATCTCAGGATAGTTCACCTGGAATGTGGGAAGACATTCTCAGAAAGGGTTCTTCCCGGGACTCTCCTCTTCATCCTTTCTTGCCTCCCTCCCTCCCTCCCCATACCCCTCAGGCTTTTATAGATGCATATTTACAGGGGACAGGGCTGCCTTGTTTTGCATATTGTTTCATGTGAAAGGGTAGATCTTTAGAACTAAAGAAATGGCCACGCCGCTGTTAGCTTTCCGCAAAACAGCATAGCACTTACCTGGTGTGTGTTTATTACCCACCCCATGAGCTAAATGTGAGGCAAAGTGGTAATTGGCTGGGTCTCCGGTGAGTCCATTTCCCTGCGTTGCCCAGAGGTGAGGTGTATGCAGGCTTTACACAGCTACCTTGGCAACTGACTTCCCCAGTGTTTGCTGTGTGTCCAAGGACAAGCAGGGATCTACGACACTGGGTGTTTCTAGCAAATTTCCCTCTCAAATTGGCACGTTCTCTGTGAGCTTTGGAGACTTCACAGTGTGGCTCACAGTTTGGGAACAATTTGCATCATCATCTGACTGGCAAGTTCTGGTTCTCTGGTAACTCAGTGTTTCAAATAGCTTAATACACAATAGGGCACAGAGGTTGGTTCTGCTTCTGATGTAATCAAACACACACTTTCACAATGTTCCCGTTATAGAGGATCATCCCGAAACACATCCCCCAAAACATTATGTTGTCACTACTCTACCTTTTGGTATACACTTTATTATTATTCCTATGTGCAGATAGGTTACTTAAGTTTTTCTGTTCTAGATTAGTTTGCCTTTGAAATGCATGTTTCTCACACACTTCCACAGTGTTAAATCATTTTTTTTTTTTTTGTTATTCTTAAAGTGTTCTATCAAATCATCCATGTTGTATCAAGGCTGGGAGGTAGCTTTGTAACTAGTTTCCCACCTTAGAATGACTGACTGACTGCTTTGTCCAGGACTGCAAGGGGGACTTAGAATATGGGATTTTTCAGGGCTCAAACTAGAAAATCCAAGACAAATCAGGAGGGGTCACCCTGCTACCATTTCTAGCCTTAATAAAGGAGCAGGTAGACCCAACCAAGGATAATTTTTGTTTTCTATGTAGATACCAGTTTAATGGTTGGTAGGAATTCCCTGAAATCAACACCTTGCTAAGCTTATCTCTCTCTCTTTTAATATAACAGTTTATTGAGATATAACTCACATACCGTACAATTAAGGTACCCATTTAAATTGTGAAATTCAGTAGTTTTTAGTATAGTTTCAGAGTTGTGCAACCTTCATCACAATCAATTTTACAACATTTTCATAATTCTCAAAAGAAACCCTGTACCCATTAGCAGCCACTCCCATTTCTCTCCAAATCCCTCAGTTCCTGGCAACCACTGGTCTGCTTTCAGTCTCTGTAGCTTTGCCTTTTCTGGACATTTCATATAAATGGAATCATACAATATGTGGCCTTTTGGTTCTGGCTTTCTTCATGTAACCTATGTCTTCAAGGTCCATCCATGTTATAGCATGTGTCAGAATTTCATTTCTTTTTGTTGCCAAAAAATATTCCATTGTATGTGTATATGACATTTTATTTACCTATTCAGAAGTTGACAGTTGCATTGTTTGTACCTTTTAGCTATTTATAAACATTCATTACAAGTTTTTGTATGGATATATGTTTTCATTTCTCTTGGGTATATACCTAGACAGATTTCCTGGGTCATGTGGTAACTCTATATTTAACCTTTTAAGGAACTGCCAGACTGTTTTCCAAAGTAGCTGGACTATTTTACATTGTCAGCAACAGTGTATGTAGGTTCCATTTTCTGCACATCCTTGCCAACACTTGATATTATCTGTCTTTTTTATTATAGCCATCATAGTGATGTGAAGTGATATCTCATGGTTTTGATTTGCATTTCTCTGATGGCTGACAATGTTGAGCATGTTTTCATATGCTAATTGCTAAGCTTCTTAAATGGAAAATTATAGCAAGCATAAAGCATGTTTGCAAAGAAGTGATTATATTCACTAGGATTAAGATTTTAAGTGAATATTTAAGATGCCCATGACTACTGTCCACTCTCTCAAATCAAGTTTTATTTAAACCATTGACTTTTCCTCATGACTAGAAATGGTCCCAGTGAAAGTCTCCCTCACTTGCTGGAATGTGGGGCCATCTCTGCTGTCTGTCAAGACTTGATGTCCAAGTGGCCGTCTTCTCCTGGAGTCTGCATCAGATGGTGGAGTGTGCATTTCCAGGGCATGAGACTGGGTCTGCTCCACAATGCTTTGCTGGTTAACTCCTTCCAAGAGCTCAATACCCGGGGGTCACTCCTATTCTTAGTGCTCTGGGGCCTGGGCCCTTAACACACACAGTGTTTCTTCCCCTTTTGTCACTTATCTGATCTGCTACTTCTTTCTCCTTTGTCCACCCCTGCTCTCCAGTCTCTCTTGTGCACTCTGTTTATTGAATTTTGATCATTTGTTTGTTCCTTTCTTCCTCCTGTAACAAATTCAAATAGGATACAAGCCACTCTGTCTCATCTCCTGCTCTTGCCTTCTCTTCTTTCATTCTTTTATTAACTGATTTTTCTCTCGAGAATCACCATTGGGCCAGGTGTGGTGGTGGCTCATACCTGTAATTCTAACAGTTTGAGAGGCTGAGGCAGGAGGATCACTTGAGGTCAGAAGTTCAAGACCAGCCTGGGCAACATAGGGAGACCCTGTCTCTATAAAACAATAAACTAGCCTAGAGTGGTGTTGCATGACTGTAATCCCAGTGCTTTGCGAGACTGAGGTGAGAGGATCCCTCGTGCCCAGGAGTTTGAGGTTGCAGTGAGCTATGATGGCGCCACTGCGCTCCATCCTGTGCAACAGCACAAGACTCTGTTTCTAGAAACAAAACAAAACAAAAACCCCAAAACATGCCATTGATTTGGCAGAAAAGGACAGGGTTCCTGCCTAGGCTACCAAAAACACGATCTCTGTCAGAAAACATACTATCTGCAATAGTTTTTGGAATCTAAGAATGGGAAATGTAGCTTTCTTCTCTCTAGGAGTGCCCTGTTCACAGCTGTGGGATAATGATCAATAGTTCCTAAAAAGGTCTATGGATGATCTCACCACTCTTATTGATCAGCAGCTACTGCAAAGATAATGTTACAGCATTTGAAACCCTTTATTATTAATACTTGTTCTGTATGGGTCAAGTAGCCACTACATTACAGTTTAGAAGATGGGACAAGTATAATAATAATTACAAATAAATACTAATAAATTAGCCAGTATAGTATAAGTGAGTGCTATACTAAGCAGGGAAGGAGGAATCATTTCATGGAGGGAAGTCCATGGTAGTGGCAGGCTGCTAGGTATTATCATTTTCACGTACCATTCACTTTATAAAGAGATTTCACGTGGCTCGGGGTAGTATGGTCTCATTCAAATGCCAAAATGGCCCCTCGGTTCTTCTTTCTCTACTTTCCCAATAGAGGAGGCCCTAAGGATACACATCTGGGACAATACGGCCATTTTTAGCCTTGACCCGAGAGATCTGGGTTTGCCATGACTGGAGTGGAAAACAATGTTTGTGGGTTTGTGTTTTTCAGAGTCAAGGGTCCAGAGAAGGAGGAGAAGTTGAGGCAGGTGGTCAAGCAGGTGCTGAAGTGTGACGTGACTCAGAGCCAGCCGCTGGGGGCCGTCCCCTTACCCCTGGCTGACTGCCTGCTTAGCACGCTGTGTCTGGATGCCGCCTGCCCAGACCTCCCCACCTACCGCAGGGCACTCAGGAACCTCAGCAGCCTACTGAAGCCAGGGGGCTTCCTGGTGATCATGGACGCACTGAAGAGCAGCTACTACATGATTGGCGAGCAGAAGTTCTCCAGCCTCCCCGTGGGCCGGGAGGCAGTGGAGGCTGCTGTGAAAGAGGCTGGCTACACGATCGAATGGTTTGAGGTGATCTCACAAAGTTATTCTTCTACCATGGCCAACAACGAAGGACTTTTCTCCCTGGTGGGGAGGAAGCTGAGCAGATCCCTGTGATGCCTGTGACCTCAATTAAAGCAATTCCTTTGACCTGTCCAGTTGACTTCAGTACTTGGTTCTAACTGCCAAGTCATGTGCTGAGTAGAGGCTCAGTGGTTGATGCCTGATGGTTCATCTAGGACAGGACTGGCGAGGTCAGTCTACAAACAATCCACTGACCACTTGGAGCTTCACACAAATGTTAGTGCTATGGGACCCAAGGATGAGCAATTGGTATTCCAGTCTTCATTGCCTGTGTTTACAAAAGAAGACCTCACTTCCCTAAACATCTAGTTATGGGGGCTCAAGCCATACCTGCCTACAGAGAAGTGTCTGCAGTTATTCACTATTAGTTTCCTAGGGGGCGCTGCTGTCTCCTTCTCTCCCAGGAATGGGCTTCCCCTATTCTTCAACTCTTGCCTTCTTCCTGGAGAGTCTACCAAACCCTGGCCTCTGCCATTGTTCAGGCTGCCCTGTGGGTATAGCTGTTTGCTAGACTCCACTCTGGCCTCAGGGGCCAGAGAATAGCTGTCCAGCATTTCTGTTCATCCCAGCAATCCAAAAAATTTTTTGAGCTACAAAGATCACTCTATTTTCAAATTCAGACTCTGCCACTTATTAGCTGCTTCTCATTAGGCAACTTACATAACCTTGCAGTGCCTCAGTTTCCTCACCTATAAATATAAAATGAGATTAAAATAGTCTTTTTGTTAAGAGAATTAAAGTGAATTGTGGCCAGGCACGGTGGCTCGTGCCTGTAATCCCAGCACTTTGGGTGAGGCAGACAGATTGCTTGAGCTCAGGGGTTCGAGACCGGCCTGGGGAACATGGAAAACCCTGCCTGTGCTAAAAATACAAAAAAATTAGCCGGGTGTGGTGGCACATGCCTGTGGTCCCAGCTATTCAGGAGGCTGAGGTGGGAGGATGGCTTAAGCCCGGGAGGCGGAGGTTGCAATGAGCTGAGATCGCACCACTGTGTTCCAGACAGAGTGAGATGCTGTCTCAAAAAATAAAATAATAAATAAATAATAAATACAATGAAGTGAATTGTTACATGTAAAGGACCTAGAATATTGCATGCTGCTTGATAAACATTCAGTAAATGTTAGTTATAATCATTATTATTATACACATCATCATCAATATTAGTTGCCAAAGCAGCTGAGAAAAGATGGCTTATTCTCCAAGCAGGAGGGGGGATTCCTGTTCTGGGCTGCAGGCACTGGACTCTTTACTGGCATTGCCTTTGGGAGAGGCTGTGATAAAACTCGATTTCTATACCACATGCCGCCAATTCCTTTTTGATTTAAGAAATCTCTACCAAACATTTAGCACTCTCCAAGCATCTTTCTTTCATGCACCAGGCACAAGAATGAAAATGAAATCCCAGTGTCAGCTGACCCAACAGCCCTCATCTTCATAGTCCCAGAAACACCCTAAGTGCTTCCAGGTCCTTCCAAGGGCAGTAGTGTACCTGCACCAGCAGTCCCCCCCCAGAATCCCCCCTGTTGAGGCTCTCCTGCTCAGGCTGTAATGCTGGGGGCCCTGAGCCCAGCCTGAGGATGCTGGAAAGGGGCCAATATGCCCTTTTTTAAGAAAGATACTGCCCGTGCCTAATACTCTGCTTTAGATGCCTCAGAGCCGTACTGGTTTCCTCCCAGAGTGGTAAGAAACACTTTCCCTTTATTCCAGGGATTGGTAAACTTTTCCTGTCAAGGCCCAGATAGTAAATATTTCTGGCTTTGTGGGTTATACAGTCTTAATTGCAACTACTCAACTCTGCAGTTGTAGCAGAAGCAGCTATGGACAATACGTAAACAAATATGCATGTTTCTGTTCCAATAAAACTTTATTTGTAAAAACGGATGGATAGATTAGGTCCAAGGGTTATAGTTTGTAGACTCCTGATCTAGACCCTTAAGTAGCCTTGTTTGTGCGTGAAGTTTACAGATGATTCCCAACTTATTTACTTTTATTTTATTTTTTTGAGATGGAGTCTCTCTCTGGAGCCCAGATTGGAGTACAGTGGTGTGAGCTTGGCTCACCGCAACCTCCACATTCCAGGTTCAAGCAATTCTCCTGCCTCAGCCTCCTGAGTAGCTGGGGTTACAGGCATGTGCCATCGTGCCAAGCTAATTTTTATATTTTGTATTTTAGCCACATTAGCCAGGCTGACCTCAAACTCCTGACCTCAAGTGATCTGCCCACCTCAGCCTCCCAAAGCGCTGGGATTACAGGAGTGAGCCACCATGCCCGAACCCCAACTTATGTTTGACTTACAATGTTTGGCCTTTGATGGTGCAAATGTTAACATGCATTCAGTAGCAATTGTACTTCACATTTTGAACTTTGATCTTTTATTTAATTGTTACAAAATTGCTTTGTGTTTGATGATGTTGTCTAGTTTTTGGCTAATGAAAGTGTTCTGAGCATATTTAAGGTAGGCTAGGCTAAACTATAATGTTCGATACATTAGGTGCATTACATTTATTTTGGACTTATGATATTCTCAACTTATGATGGGTTATTGGGATGTTACCTCATCGTCAGCCGAGGACCATCTGTATACATTTTCTCATGAACAGTCTGGTCAGTTTCTACTTATGGGAGCTCAAGGCAAGTCCAAGGGGCTGGATGGAAAATAGGCAGAATATGGTTTCCTCTGTGCTCCATCCCTGCTGTAGCACTCTCTTTCTTGCTCAGTCTCTCAATCAAAACTCCTCCTTCCAAATGGTGTGAACCCGGGAGGCGGAGCTTGCAGTGAGCCAAGATCGCTCCACTGCGCTCTAGCCTGGGCCTGGGCGATACAGCGAGACTCCGTCTCAAAAAAAAAAAAAGAAAGAAATTCCTCCTTCCTCCGCCAGTTTGAAGCATTCAATAGATACAAACAGAATATCAGAAAACAAAGGCGGTGGGGGATGGCAGATAAAGTGTTACCTACACTAATATTTCTCAGACTGCAAGTTGCATTCATCAGTGTATCATAAAATCAATTTGGTGCACCAAATCCATATTTTAAAAACTAATAGAGAATAAAGTAGAAAACAGAATCTCTGATATTAGCACTGCATGTGGTATATTATTTGGGGAAATTTTGTTTCCATTTTACAAATATCTATTTTCACACATGTGCATATTTGTTACTGGATCATGATATAACATGCATTTGTTACTCTAGGTTGTGATTCTTAAAACATTTAAAAGCCACTGGGCTGTTCTCTGGGCTCTGGGACTCCTCTCTGATAACCAACATTTTTCTTTCCCACAGAGATGAAAGCCATAGCCCCTGTTCTTAAAGAACTGCAAGTCATGGGGAGAAATCGACATGCAGACAGTTAAGACACGCAAACAGTTAAGACACAGTGAGACAAGGGCTCTGAGATGCGTAAGCACAGGGTGCTAAGGGGGAGGATGGCAAGAAAGGTGGCATTTGCTCTGGGCCTTGCAGACTGAATAGGGATGTGTTAGGCAACCGAGAGGAAAAGGGCATTCTAGGGAACAACGTGTACAAAGACATGAAATGATTCCTCCTCCTGATAGCAGCCCCCTCACAGGTTTGTTCTCCGACTGGAGCCAGGACCTAAGTAAATATTTGGCTTCTGGTTTTTCATTTGCTTTCCTTGAAATCAAACAGACCGACCAAGTCATGAGCAAACAAGGACTAGGGTCATTCTGGTCCTAACTTGTAAATCTCTTTGACCGCTGACCCAGCTCCGGTTTTGTAAGGTCCCACTTTCTGGGGAAATGTTCAACAGTCCCACTTTAAGCAAACCTTTGTGACGCAGGTAGCTCTAAGTCTCTGTAACCTCCTGAGGAACGAGTGGGGAGAAGAAAGCTATTAAAAAGATGGTTAACCCATTTGGTGTCACGCAGCTCAGTCTCCGTGATTCCTATCATCTGGGTGTCAAAAGTAATAAAAGATGTCCATGGTACGACTTACTAGGCTGAGCTTTAAAAGCTGTAACTGCCCCCTCTGATTTTAGTCTCAGTCAACTCGGAGAATACAAGGCGACCAATAAAGCTTACGGAGGCTCAGAGAACATGGAACAAGCACAGGACTAAGGGAGAGAAAACATGTGTGAATCTCAGTTTGACCGCTTGATTGTCATTAAGAGCATCATTCCAGCTTTCTCAGGCTTGGGGCCCCTCTGGAAAACAGGGATAATAATCATTTCTCAGGACTGCATTAAGATCAAGTGAGGTATCTGTGAAGACATTTTGTAACCCGTTAAGTGACAAATATTAGATAACTCTGATAGTATTAACCCATTCTAGGACAGCCATTAAGCCACATGTTGCTGCATTCATGAACAGTTCCTTACTGAGAAAATAAATCATTCTACCAAAAAGACATATGCACCCATATGTTCATCACAGCACTACTCACAGTAGCAAGACATGGAATCCAGTAGGCGCCTGTCAATGGTGGATTGGATAAAGGAAATGTGGTACATTTACACCATGGAATACTATATGGCCATAAAAAATGAAATAATTCCCTTTGCACCAACATGGATGCAGCTGGAGGTCATTCTCCTCAGTGTAGTAGCTAGAAACAGAAAGCCAAATACCGCATGTTCTCATGTATAAGTGTAAGCTAAACATGGGGTCCCCATGGACACAAAGGTGGGAACAATAGACACTGGGGACTACAAAAGGGGGGACGAGGGAGAGGGGCACAGTTGAAAAACTACCTATTGGGTACTGTGTTCACTACCTGGGTGACGGGTTCAATCACACCCCAAACGTCAGCATCACACGATCTATCCATGTAACAAACCTGCACACATACCCCCAAATCTAAACTCAAAATTGAAAGTAAGAAAATCTTAACACTGAAAAAACTTTCTTAATGAACTGAGTATGGCCTTCAAAACCTGTCTTGCATATGCTTTCTCTGCAAGTCAGCACCACAGGCACCTTAAATCCAGAGCCTTCTTCATAGTTGCTGATTCATTCAGAAGATGTTTCTTGCATCCCTATTATGTGCTAGGCATTGGGCCTGAGCTGAGGATCCTACACTGAAGATGACGCAGTCTCTGGCCTCGTGGGACTTATATCCCAGCAAGGAAGACCAGAAAGAAATGCACTCTGACACAGCCTGAGCAGAAGTGCTAGATTTTTTTTTTTGGTACTCAAGTCAGCCAGTCAGGACCTTTTACCCACCCAAATGAGACAAACCAGGCCTTTCTTACAGCTGTACCTTCTCAGGCATAGATCAGCTTCACTCAAAAAAATCTTGAGCTAGGATTATGTGTTTAAGGGAGATTATCACAAAGAAAAACACCGTTGCGAGTGAAGTCACTGAAGCTTTCTGTTTCATGTCTTCCGATGAAAGCAGGGATTTAAACTTTCTGAGTCTAGCCCTCTCGTCTTCCTTGCTGGCCAGTTTCACACTGAAAGGAGATGCTTTCCCCGGCCTTTCAAACGCTTTCCTTGGCCCTCTGATTGCCAGCAGAGGGTGCACATGGCTCTTGTTGAAGCCCTTCATTCCTGAATTTGACCATTTATACACGAAGGAATTTAAATGGAGTTAAACCTTCCCAAACAAGAAGCTTCTCCGCAGTGTCTCCTTTTTCACACTCTACTTATGAGGCTGCTAGGAAAAAGGTAAGAGGAATTCAGCATATTTTTCTTTAACAAAAAATATGGATAATTATTTTTATGGATACACACATTTAAAAATTTCCCTTTTAGGTCTATACACAAAATGCAAATTTTAATAAACTGTAGAGAGGCTCTTGGCCAGATTAGCATGAGAAATGATAACTATTAGATTATGCAGTTAACTCACCATCACCTTCTATTTGCTGTTTATTCAAAGAAGAGAAAGAAGGTTTTTGTGCTTTTCCAAACCCCAGTCTTTTAATATTTAGAAAATGAAGAAGTCTTTCTATGACTGTAGTTGCCGGCCAAGCCGCTATGCTTATCACTTTAATTTGTACTTTAATAGTGTCTGATGAAATCGGGGAAAGGGTTGGGGTTGAATTTCAAACTCTCAACAAATAATTTTGAGTTATTGGACTTCAGTATTGAAAGCTAGAAGTAGTTTCTTTCCTGGTAGGTTATTGTCTCTCTTCGTTTCAGAGAAAAGCTTTTGAATGTTTAAACGGAAGAGGAGTTAAAGAATTGTAAACACCAGTTAGGCTGCTCTTTAAAAAGATCGGTAATCGCAACCAGGCGCAGTGGCTCACCCATGTAATCCCAACACTTTGGGAGGCCAAGGCAGGTGGATCATTTGAGGTCAGGAGTTCGAGACCATCCTGACCAACATGGTGAAATCCCGTCTCTACTAAAAATACAAAAAAATTAGCTGGGCATGGTGGTGCATGCCTGTAATCCCAGCTACTTAGGAGGCTGAGGCAGGAAAATTGCTTGAACCCAGGAGACGGAGGTTGTGGCGAGCCAAGATCGTACCACTGTACTCCAGCATGGCAGACAGAGCAAGACTCTGTCTCAAAAAAAAAAAAAAAAAAAAAAAGCATCAGTAATAGCAAGACCAACTCACTTTGAAGCCTTCCACCTAAACGACTGGTATTCTTCTTAAGAGCAGGGATGTAAACACTTCATTTGCACTAGAAGGAGGAAGAGGTTTCTAGAAAGGGGAGGGTAAGCAGTTAGTTTATTGCTCCTTTACCTCTCAAGTCCATTTCTGGCCCCTTCTCACTGCTGCCTAATATTTGTGAAATGCCGTAGAAATCCCAGTTGTTGGCCAGGCACGGTGGCTCAGCACTTAGGGAAGCCAAGGCAGGAGGATCACTTGAATCCAGGAGTTCGAGAGCAGCCTGGGCAACAAAGCAAGACCCTGTCTCTACAAAAATATTTTTAAAAATAAAAAAAAAGAAACCTCATTTGTTTAATGTGACCTTTGCCCTTGCAGCATTTATAATCTTGCTTGTGAGTTAACATTTACAAAATTGCCAATCAAAACCCCTTATTTTATCAGTGAAGAAATGGAGACTCTGAGGGGGCAAGGAGCTTTACCTTTCTGTGCCTTAGTCTACTGTAAAATGAAAAGTTGAATTACGTATCTGTGAAGTCCAGTGTTTTATGATTTATGAATTAGAGAACAATACTTGTTAAAATAGAGTTCTAACTAAAGGACCACTTGGGTTAATCCCATCCTTTAAGATTTAAGTGAAATTGGCTCAAACCCTGTCCTTCATACAGCCCATAATTCCTCTTGCCTTGCAGGGAACTGTCGGGGGGCGGTGACTTGTATTTCTCCTGGTGACCCCTGGAGTGGAGCTTCCACTCGGTCTGTGTTCCAGTGTGTGAATCACTCACTCCTAGCATGGGTTGATGCTTCTATGCAGCACATGACCCCTAACCAGACCCATCCTGATCCCTTCATTTGCTGAAATTCCCCTGGCCCTAGAATATATAAATAGCAGCTTTTGCTAAAGCCTCAAGACAACAGAAGGGGTTTGTGCTTAGGACCCTACCAACTTAAAATACTTGGCACCGTTGCTGTTAATCTCATGGGGAATTCTCAGTGACTCATCTTCTTCAGTTGACCCTGGCCATGCTGCTCTGGCATCTATCCTCCCTTCTGTGGTCCCCAGCCCACTCCTCTTGGGCTGTTTGCCTCCCCTGCTGAATTCCTGTACTCATCTCTTCATTTCACTTGCTTCTTCAAGCCGAGACCACACCTCTGGGGCTTCACTTCCTTGAAGCCTTCAAGGTGTTTTCCTTGAAAGGAACTTTGGTGCCCATATTTAAAATTAGAAAATTATCCCCCTTTACCTAATCAGGGGCTTGGGCTCTGAGCTTGCTAGCCTTCAAGGCAAAGAGGAGAAATATCAGTTACAAGGTTCACCATGTTCATCCATGCAAAACAATGCTGTTCAATGCAAGCACGACTTTCCCCTGAAAACTCACTCACAGTTCATGATGATGGGGGCATAGTGTTTGTATCACTCTCTCCTATCTGCCTCTACCGTGTCGTACCTGGCTTCGCCCAATTACTGATTGTAACTTGATGTTTTCCAAGTCTGAATCCTTTAGAAGAGCATTATGAAATCCCATATGCAAAAAGCATTTATTGAGTGCCAGAAATGAGTCCAAGTGTTACATAAAGAGGAACCCAAGACAGACGTGCTCCCTGACTTCCTGGAGCACACAGTTAAGATGGGCCCAGATAAGCAGGTTGTCAGCTCCAATATGGAATGCCGTGTGGACGCAAAAACACAGGAGAGTCGAGTCTAGTCATGAATGGTTGGCAAAGGTGTCCTGGAGGAGGTGGTGTCTAAAGTGAAGTAAGATTTATCTAAGAAAAAGGGAAGAAAACAAGTTCTAGACAGGGAGAAGAGCATGTATGGGAATGCCCAGAGGTGAGAGGGACGGTACACAGGATTAGTGACCCTCGTAGATGCTGCGGCGCTACACCTGGGCCCCCTTCTTCAGGTCAGCACACCCAGCCCCCAGCTGCTCCGAGTGGAGTGTTACTGCTCACGGCTCACAGCTCACAGCTGCTCCTTCTCAGGAGAACTGCTCTTAGCTCATCAGAGCCACCTCCTCAATAAAGGTACTCAATAAATGCTTTTTGCATACAGGATTTCACGATGTTCTTCTAAAGGATTTAAACCTGAAAAACATCAAGTACCAGTCAGTAATTGAGCGAAGTCAAGTACGGCACAGTAGAGGCAGGTAGGTGAGAGTGATACACACAGTAAGTTACAGGTCACTGTCCCCTCCCTCACCTATGGCCACGACTGACTGATAGGGGGATTCAAAAGGCTTGTCCCCCTCCTGCACTGGGGGACACTCATCAATGCAGTTTCTGTTTCTGCACCTCTCCCCTTGTGGATTGGGCCAAGATTGGATTTTACCTGAGGCCACATCCCTGATTGGCTCCTTCTCCCTCTCTAACCAGTTCTCCCTAAAGAGCGCTCCCTCAATGAATTACATGTTCCCAAATCCCTGTCTTGGACTCTGCTTCTGTGGAACCCTGACTGAGACTATGACAAAGGAAAAAAGTTGAAATTGAAGTTTGGACCTGTGCGCTGGGCCCAAATTTGAGCCCCAACCGTGAACAGTTTAAGGCTTTACTAACTTAAATTACTACCATTTTCAGTGAAAATTCTTATGTGATGCATCCATTTAAATTGGATTATTAGGAATACAGTAAATTAAACTTAACTTTGGCTTACTGCAGCCTCCTAAATTGTAAATAAGGATTCCAAGACCCAATAAATCATGACATTCAGGTAAAACCTCAGTCTCTTTACAAAGAGAGAATAGTAATCCATGTTCTCTCTGCTTTATCAGTGTACAGCTAGCATAAAACATTTCTCAAGAGATATGACTGGGCATGGTGCTACATGCCTGTAGTCCCAGCGGTTTGGAAGGCCGAGGCAGGAGGATGGCTTGAGCCCACAAGTTTGAAACCAGCCCAGGCTGTTAACATGGTGCAACCCCATCTCTAAGAAAAAGAGAGAGAGAGAGAGGATCTAATGTTCTTTGACCTTCGAGGATATGAGGACAGAAATGCCCTGAATCACAACTTCCAAAATTCCAAATTCTGGAAATGCAAACTCCTCATACCAAGTGAAAAAAGTGCACTCTCTGGTGCTGATTCAGTCTCTTATGAATCTGACTTGCATAAGTGAGTAACCAGACCAGCCACGGATGTAATAAAAAAATCCCGTTTCTTAACCTACAAGACCAGACACTGAAATAAGACACTGATGTTTTCTGAGACTTAACCTGCACTAGCCAAATGTTTTCATCCCTCTCTTTAATTTCCTAGAGATCAGGGTGAATGACCTCCCATAGTGGGGCAGGATGGGAGCTGGAACTTGAAGAGTGAGTAGAAAGAACTCCAATAAGACCCACTGGGAGGCAAAGAAGCAGAACGCCTCCCCACAAATGCAAGGTGCTTTTTAGTTCCTTGCTCCCAGGCAGTAAGTATAATCCATGAATTAAAGATAATTAGTGTCCTTTTAGAAAATGCAACTGTAATTGTAGACATTTAAGTGTACTTTGTGCATTTGAGAAGAATTGATTGTTTCACAGTTCAAAAAGGACCCTGCTGGCTGGAGGGCAAACTCAGCACCCTTAGTAACTTTATAATCATTAGAAGAGCGGGGCTGGAGGAAACCTGGATCTCAGGGAACAGTACAGTCCCCATAGTGGAGAATGGAACGTTTTACCTTTAACATAATGGAAAACCCCACTAATTCCTAGGCTAGGGGAGCTAAATGCCCAAGTCTCCTGAGGTGAACTTGTTTGTTTCCCTCTGTTTGGGCTCAGAGGCACCTACTAAGTGTCAGGCACTAAGTACTAGGGAGAGAAACAGTAAATTGGACATACGTGGTCCCTGCCCTTTCCGTTTGTGGTCGATTGCCAAGTGCTAGGGACTGTTTGTGTCCCTCCAAATTCATATATATTCATAAATTCATAACCCCATCACCTCCCAAAGTCCCCCCTTCTAGCCCCCAATGTGATGGTATTAGGGGGTGGGGACTTTGGGAGGTAACTGGGTTATGAAGGTGGGGCCCACATAAATGGGATTAGTGCCCTTACAAAAGGAGACACAGAAGCTTGCTCTTGTGCTCAGCTCTGTGCCATGTGAGGACATATGGGGAAGAGGGTCATCTGCAAACCAGGAAGACGACCTTCAACAGGCACCAGATATGCTGGCACCTTGATCTCAGACTTCCCAGACTCCAGAACTCTAAGAAATAAATCTGTTGTTTAAACCACACAGTCTGTGGTATTGTATTAGAGCAGCTGGAACCGACTACCACAGCAAAGATGGACAATAAAATCAAACAAAACAATTCAGTATGAAAAGGGTCGTATAGAAACACATGTAGGTACGGTTTCCTGGAGAAAGTGAGTTTCAAGCTGAGACCTAGAGGACGAAGAGTTAGCAAGGTGCATGTTACAGGTAAGGGTTGGGAGAGGAGGATCTACATTCCAGATGAAATGCAACAAAGACTTGGGGACAAGAGAGAGCATGGCTCATTTGAAGACATGAAGGAAGTTCCATGTGGCTGGTCTACAGCGTCTAGTGAGGAAATGGCTGGCTACAGGTGGACTAAAGAGAGAAACAAAAGCTGAGTCACAAAGACTGAAACTGTTTGTACTTAATTACAAGCACAATGAAAGGCCCTTGAAGGTGGTTAAGGAAAGATGTAACAAGTTCTGGCCTTGAGAAACAGAGACTTCTATTGTCCTTCAATGGTTTCAGGGAGGGAACCCCATAGCTTCTTTGGGTTGCTTATTCTAATGGGCAACTGAAAGAAAATGTTTTTTAAAAAACATTTTGTTGAACTTTTATTTTAGGCTCAGGGGAATATGTGCAGGTTTGTTATTTAGGTAAACCCATGTCACAGAGATTTGTGGTACAGATTATTTCATCACCTAGTAAGCATGTTCGTGTAAGGGATATGATCTTATTCTTTTTTATGGCTGCATAGTATTCCATGGTATATATGTACCATGTTTTCTTTATCCAATTTGTCATTGATGGGCCTTTAGGTTGGTTCCCTGTCTTTGCTATTGGGAATATTGCTGCAATGAACACTCTCATGCATGTGTCTTTATGTTAGAATGATTTATATTGCTTTGGATATATACTTATTAATGGAATTACTTAGCCTGGTGCCCAATAGTTATTTTTTCTGATGTGCAAGTTTGTTATTTAGGAAAACTCATGTCACAGGGGTTTGTTGTACAGATAATTTTGTTACCCAGGTACTAAGCCTACTACTAAATAGTTGTTTTTTCTGGTATAGTGGCTCATGCCTGTAATCCCAGCACTTTGGGAGGCTGAGGCAAGTGGGTCACTTGAGGTCAAGAGTTTGAGACCAGCCTGGCCAACATGGTGAAACCCTATCTCTACTAAAAATACAAAAAGTAGCCCTGTGTGGTGGCACATGCCTGTAATCCCAGCTGCTTGGGAGGCTGAGGCAGGAGAATCGCTTGAACCCAGGAGGCGGAGGTTGCAGTGAGCCAAGATCGCACCATTGCACTCAGCCTGGGTGACAAGAGCAAAACTTAGTCTCAAAAGAAAAAAATGTTATTTTTTCTCCCTCCTCCCACCCTCCACCTTCAAGTAGGCCCCAGTGTGTGTTGTTTCTGCCATTGTGTCCATGTGTTCTCATCATTTAACTCCCACTTATAAGTGAGAACATGCGGTATTTGGTTTTCTGTTCTTGTGTTAGTCTGCTAAGGATAATGGTTTCCAGCTCCTTCCATGTTCGTGCAAGGGATATGATCTTATTCTTTTTTTATGGCTGCATAGTATTCCATGGTATATATGTACCATGTTTTCTTTATCCAATTTTTCATTGATGGGCCTTTATGTTGGTTGCCTGTCTTTGCTATTGTGAATATTGCTGCAGTGAACATTCTCATGCATGTGTCTTTATGTTAGAATGATTTATATTCCTTTGGATATATACCTAGTAATGGAATTTCTGGGTCAAGTGGTATTTCTGTTTTTAGCTCTTTCAGGAATTGCCACACTGCCTTCTACAATGGCTGAACTAATTTACACTCCCACCAACAGTGCATAAGCATCCCCTTTTCTTTGCAACCTCACCAGCATCTGTTATTTTTTGACTTTTTAGTAATAGCTATTCTGACTGGTGTGAGATGGTATCTCACTGTGGTTTTGACTTGCAATTCTTTAATGATTGATAACATTGAGCTTTTGTTTTTATATGCTTGTTGGCCACATGTCTGTCTTCTTTCGAAAAGTATCTGTTCGTGTCCTGAAAGAAAATGTTTAACATGGACACAGAGAGGGGAGTAACACACACCAGGGCCTGTTGGGGGGGTGGGAGGGTGAGGGGATGGAACTTAGAGGACAGGTCAATAGGTGCAGCAAACCACCATGGCACATGTATGGCTACGTAACAAACCTGCACATTCTGCACATGTATCCCATTTTTGTTTTTTAGGAGAAATAAAGAAAAAAAGAAAGAAAATGTTTAGTTTTACATAAGCCTTTTGCTCTCTGGCTACATTTACTCATTCCATACTCCTGCCTGTATGCCTTTGATGACTCTCTGTGGCACATGGGATCAAGTTCAGAACCCTTAGCATGGCGTCCAGGCTCTGTCTCAATGGCCCCACCTACCTCTGCCCCTCACTCTCAGCCCTCATTCATACATGCCTGACACTTAGAGTGTGTTCAGTAAATACTTGTTAAATGAAAGAACCATGGGTTGTCTTTGGGCATTTATCTCAGTGGTTGACAAATGTGCCCTGCAGGCCTTCGGGGTTTGCACATATCACCCCCGTCCTGGATCCACCAGGAAGGTGAATGGTCAAAACCATTGTGTGGAAGGAAGGACTTTCTGTTTACAGATGAAACAAGTAAGGTGTGTACTTAGCCTTGGCAAACAAATTTTTCTACTTGGACCTAACTGCCTGAGGCAGTGGCACAGACACTGCAGGGCCTTGGTGGAGTCTCCCCAGCAGCAGAGGGGAGGCACCCAGAGGGGACCCAGACCTGGCCTTGGGGTCCTTTGTCAAGTCAACTTAGAAGTCCCTCTGCTGAGAAATCCCTGCCTCTGGCAGAGCTGATAAACCTTCCTCTAGGTTCTTTCCATGTACAATTGTTTCTTGTTACTGTGGTCATTACATTCTATAAAATCATCACAATACTGAATTAGTAAATATGGATCCACTGCTCCTAGGAAAATTGCAGGGTCAGTTTCCTGCAAGCTTCTGGTTAATTTTCATCAACTGACCAATACATAACTTTGTTTTCTGTTTTAAAAACACCTTATTTACTATATATTGTTGATTCATTGGTTTTGAATTCTTGGCCCACAGCACTATGACTCACCCCTGCACAATACTTATCTAACACGCATATTTTCCCTGTAAGGCACATCACAGCCATCTTGTGCTTAGGAACAGAAGACAGCACTTCACTATGCTTTGGGATCATTTTAAAGAGTGAACCAACCAACCAAAAGCACAAAAATGTAAAAACAAACAAACAAAAACACATGGCACTAAACAGACCATGAAAGGGATGTTTGTTTATAGTATGAGAGCTGAAACAGAAAGACAGAGCATTGCCTTGTTCGACCTCAGCTAAGAATAGGCGTGCTGGGCAACTCAGATGTTTCACCACTCCACATGTCCATAAATGACCACAAATGTGATGCAAGTGTCCATTTGGAGGTTACACATTTTAGTAAGCAGGAAAATCAGCAAATCCAGAATCCATGAATAATGAAAATTGACTGTATTTCTATTATAGCATTTATTACTCTGAATGGAAGTTGGTAATTTACGTCCTTTCTTCCACTAGAGTCTGGTGACTACAGTGTGAGGTCCTTGAGGAGTTGGCATACAACAAGAAATAATGCCAACAGCAGATGAACATGGAGATCTTACCATGTGGTTTTCCACATGCAACTTGCACATTCAGTACTCACAAGGATTCTCTGAATTATGTGCTGTTATTATGATTCCTACTTTATGGATGGGGAAACCTAGGCTTAGCAGTGATAGTGTAAAACTTGCCTATAGTAACATAGCTAGTAGTGGTAGCAAGATTTTCACATAGGCTAGAAGCCCACATGCTTAATTGCTGTGTTATACTGCCTGTGGATTTAAGCCTTTTTGGAGAAATGTCTAGAAAAAAAACCCACAAGACCTCAGCATAATGGACCACTCAACCAGTGAGAGTGACAATTGGCCCAACTGGTGAGAGAGGAAGGAGGAGTGCCTTCTAGGAGGAGGCAGAGTTGATGGCAGGACCTCTTATGCATATCCCCTAGAGGACTGAATGTCCTCATTAGTTGGAAAAAGCGAGTGGTCAAAGTGGTTGTGAGGATGGAGGGATTTTCTGTTTATGGGTGAAGCAAGGAAGATTGGAGGTTTGGCAAGTGAATTGTCCAAATTGGACCTAAGTGCAGGGCATGGCAGAGGCACTGCAGAACCTTGGCAGAGGCTCCCCAGCAGTAGAGTGACAAGACTGGCACCCAAGGATAACCCGGACTTGGTCTTGGGGTGTGAGGGCCTTTCAGGTAGCAGCCTGGCATCTGATGATGCCAGAAAGAGTGCCATCATGCCTCAACTGCCCAGGATCTAGAAGGTCCTGTGTAGCATGAGAGAATTCTCTATGGGGAATATACCTCAATCATCCTTCCCCACATTCTTTGATGTCAATGTTGGGTGCTTGCAAAAGGCCAAAGCTCTAGTCATTGAGTTTTCTACCATTATCTCGCTGACAGTGTGCCTGGGCTGCTCAACCTGGAGGAAATGGCTGTGTGTTCAGGGAATGGATGAGCATAAAAAGAAATATCACCTTAGGTACAAGGACATCCACAATTCCTCCGACCAGAGAGCTCCTTCCCATTCCGAGGGAACTGAGAATCAAAGCCCTCTTTGTGGCCTAGATATTTTGATTCTGAACAAAACTGCACTCGGTTCTCAAAACACACTGTCGCCATTTACATCGTGAGCTGCTTACAATCCTCATCTGAGTCCTTCACGTGGTCACAGGAGATTAGGGGAGCCAGCTTAGTATGTCTGAGGCTGGAAGGAGACTCTGGAATGTCTCCAGTGAGAGCCATTTCCATACTTCACAGCAACTTGTCAGATCTTCCCAGGAACAGAAAGGCCAACATCTCTGGAGAAGGTACGACTGCTGCCTATATACAAATTCTCTTTCTGCCAGAGGGAATGCTTGCCATTTGTCTCAATCCCCCATGCAAGATGAATAAAGCACCAGCTCTGCACACTTTTCCCTCCTGGCCTACCTGCCTGGCATTGCTCCGATTATTTCATCCGAAGAACCAACCTCCTTCCCCACCCTCAGAACTTCTAAAGTAACTTACCCTCCCCAAGGGCCATTCCTCCACTCCCTGCACGTTCCAAGGATGCAGCTAAGGAGAGTTACAGTCTTAGTACAGCCCAGCACGATGGGTAACATTTTCGCCATTTAACAAATTCTCCCTTGACCACGATTTATATCATGCAGGTGTCATCTAATTTCTCCAAGGCCTTGTGGCCATTTGTACAACAAGAATGGGTCTGGTCAAAATGATGAAGTGGCTGAAATTTGTCTCCATTAACCCCACACCACCCAGTGCTCTTCCTTATTTAGATACTGACTGCTTGTGAGCAGCTGCTGGCTGCTCCTTCTCCTTCCTCACGCAATAGGCTTCTTTTCCAATCATGGGGACTGTGTGCCTCGGACTTTCACTATTAGGAAATAGTGTATGAATGTGTCACCCAAGTAAAACTAGGCTGTCTTGTGGCCAATATTACTTTCAAATGAAATAAAAATCTGAATCCAAAAGCATTGAAAGGTAACACTGGTCTTTTCTGAGGTGTCGTGAGGCAGTAATGTGTCATGTTGTACAACTCAGAGAAAGATTTCCTAAGCATTCACTTTTTAGGCCAGGTGCAGTGGCTCATGCCTGTAATTCCAGCAGTTTGGGATGCCAGGGCGGGAGGATTGCTTGAGCCCAGGAGTTCAAGGCCAGCTGGAGCAAACATATCAAGACTTTATCTCTAAAAATGAATTCACTTTTAAAATCTCTCTGCAGTCCCGTTCCTCACAACAGAAGATTTTTTCTCTCTCTCTTTAAAACTTTTCTTCCGCAAGTACCTGACTGTCTCTGACTCCTCATGGCCCAGCCACCCTACAGCTAACCCCTTTTCCTGTCTCTTAGGTATTCTTCCCACCATAGCCCTATACTCTGCCCCATTTTTTTGCCCATTTCTCTCCATTTTTCTTTTTCAGTTTTGCATTTTACCCATTTTTCTACTTGTCTCAATAAAAGCCTGGTTGTAGAGCAACAGAAAGGAGAGTTCCGAGCTGGTAAGGAAGGCAGTATGTCATGAATAAGAGAAACGAGACACAGCAATGGTGTTACCTGGATAAGATGCTGCTTCTCTTGTGTGTGTGCTTAGAAGAGGTATGCCAAATACTGTGTCCAAGCCAAAATCCAGGGCTCCTTAGAGCTGTGCTAGTATTTCTGATAGGTGGGTGGGACAGAGATGTGTTTTTAGAAAAACCTTTTCCAGGAATGAATTAATGGCATTTGCAGCAACCTGGGTGGGATTAGAGGCTGTTATTCTAAGTCAGGTAACTCAGGAATGGAAAACCAAACATCACATGTTCTCACTCATAAATGGGAGCTAAGTTATGAGAATGCAAAGACATAAATATGATACAGTGGACTTAAGGGACTCAGGGGGTGAGGGATAAAAGACCTGAAATTGGGTCCAGTGTATACTGCTTGGGTGATGGGTGCACCAAATTCTCACAAATCACCCCTAAAGAACTTGTTCATGTAACCAAATACCACTTGTTCCCCAAAAACCCTGTGGAAATAAAAAATTTAGAAACAAAATCAAAAACAAAAATAAAAATATTTTCCTATGGACAGACATGGTTACTCATGCCTGTAATCACAGCACTTTGGGAGGCCAAGACAGGTGGATCACTTAAGGTCAGGAGTTCAAAACCAACCTCGCCAATATGGTAAAATTCTGTCTCTACTAAAAATACAAAAATTAGCTGGACCTGGTGGTATAGGCCTGTAATCCTAGTCACTTGGGCAGCTGAGGCAGGAGAATCGCTTTTACCTAGGGGGTGGAAGTTGCAGTGAGCTGATATTGCACCATTGCACTCCAGTCTGGGCAACAGAGTGAGACTCCATCCCCTTACAAAAAAAAAAAAAAAAAAAAATTCCTATGCTTAAAATCATCCACTGAGTATGTTGCTTCTAAGGTTTCAAGTTATTTTTCAAATGTGTCAGTTCGGAATCTGGCCCTTGCCTACTATTCTAGTATTACCTCCAGTTACTTGCTCACATGTTTCCTTCACTCCTTCACTCTAACCTTAATTGATTATTAATATCTTTTTGTATGAATTATATCATTTTATGCCATAATGCCCTCAATCTCTCCTTTCTCTATACTATGCTCTCCATACTAATTGCCAGTGACTTTCTGATTTCCCACTAGATTATAAACTCTAAGTTTCTAAGAAGAGATGTGACGCATAGTGAGTTCTTAAAAATATATTTTGTATGAATGAATGAATGAAGAGTTATAAAAAATTACAATGTATTTCTTCTTTTTGTTATTATACTTTAAGTTCTAGGGTACATGTGCATAACGTGCAGGTTTGTTACATATGTATACTTGTGCCATGTTGGCGTGCTGCACCCATCAACTCGTCAGCACCCATCACTCATCATTTACATCAGGTATAACTCCCAATGCCATCCCTCCCCCCTCCCCCCTCCCCATAATAGGCCCCAGTGTGTGATGTTCCCCTTCCCGAGTCCAAGTGATCTCATTGTTCAGTTCCCACCTATGAGTGAGAACATGCGGTGTTTGGTTTTCTGTTCTTTCGATAGTTTGCTGAGAATGATGGTTTCCAGCTGCATCCATGTGCCTACAAAGGACACAAACTCATCCTTTTTTATGGCTGCATAGTATTCCATGGTGTATATGTGCCACATTTTCTTAATCCAGTCTGTCACTGATGGACATTTGGGTTGATTCCAAGTCTTTGCTATTGTGAATAGTGCCGCAATAAACATACGTGTGCATGTGTCTTTATAGCAGCATGATTTATAATCCTTTGGGTGTATACCCAGTAATGGGATGGCTGGGTCATATGGTACTTCTAGTTCCAGATCCTTGAGGAATCGCCATACTGTTTTCCATAATGGTTGAACTAGTTTACAATCCCACCAACAGTGTAAGAGTGTTCCTATTTCTCCACATCCTCTCCAGCACCTGTTGTTTCCTGACTTTTTAATGATTGCCATTCTAACTAGTGTGAGATGGTATCTCATTGTGGTTTTGATTTGCATTTCTCTGATGGCGAGTGATGATGAGCATTTTTTCATGTGTCTGTTGGCTGTGTGAATGTCTTCTTTTGAGAACTATCTGTTCATATCCTTTGCCCACTTTTTGATGGGGTTGTTTGTTTTTTTCTTGTAAATTTGTTTGAGTTCTTTGTAGGTTCTGGATATTAGCCCTTTGTCAGATGAGCAGATTGCAAAATTTTTCTCCCATTCTGTAGGTTGCCTGTTCACTCTGATGGTAGTTTCTTTTGCTGTGCAGAAGCTCTTTAGTTTAATTAGATCCCATTTGTCAATTTTGACTTTTGTTGCCGCTGCTTTTGGTGTTTTAGACATGAAGTCCTTGCCCATGCCTATGTCCTGAATGGTATTACCTAGGTTTTCTTCTAGGGTTTTTATGGTATTAGGTCTAACATTTAAGTCTCTAATCCATCTTGAATTAATTTTCGTATAAGGAGTAAGGAAAGGATCCAGTTTCAGCTTTCTACTTATGGCTAGCCAATTTTCCCAGCACCATTTATTAAATAGGGAATCCTTTCCCCATTTCTTGTTTTTCTGAGGTTTGTCAAAGATCAGATGGCTGTAGATGTGTAGTATTATTTCTGAGGACTCTGTTCTGAAAACTACAATGTATTTCTAAGCTTTGGTCAATTTGTTTGTTAGAATAATTTTGGTGAAATTTACTACTTCAGGTAAACCAGATTACTGAATGACTTAAAAAAAATCTAGGGATTTATGTCTTTTTTTAATTCTGGAAGTTTCTCAGTCTCTTATCCCTTGTAGTATTTTCTCTCCCGCATTTTAACTATCCTCTCTATCTGGAGCAAAAATTATACATATATTGGAGCTTCTCAGTTATCCTTTATAACTTCGTTTTCATTTTTCTATGTAGTTATCTTGTTTTACGACATTCAAAGTTTATTTCTTGCCTATGCCACAGTTTGATGCAGGTTGGAGGCTCTTTGGAAAGGTTTCCTCTCATGACTCAGAGATTTAACTTCCTTTCACCTTGTGATGCTACCATCATCAACCTGTGGTCTTCATGACCTCCAAAGAAGGAGATGATCACCCAGGATGTTTTGTGGCCAGATCTGAAAGCCAAATGTATTACTTTCATCCATATTCCAATCACATAACCCCAATCTCATTACAAGGACATCCAGAAAATATGATTTTCTTATGTGCCCAGGAAGAGAAAATTGAATTGATACTTACTCAGTTTCCATCAAATTTATTTAGTCTTCTTTTCCAACATGCTGATTCTCTTTTACATTATCTTGCCTACTATTTAATTATATCTACTAAGTTTTTTACTCAATTTTGTATTTTCAATAATTTTTAGTTCAGTTTTTATATATGCCTTCATTAATGACTTATTGTCAGTTTATTGTAAGAATGCTATTCTACCCAGATATATGAACTAAACATTATTAGAAACAAATGGAGATACAAACTCCTAATGCCAAAAAAGAATGCTATTTCTTGATCTCTTTGTGGATTGTAAACAAACTTGTGTTAAACACCTTTTTGATACAAATGGATAAGTTCTCCATTATTTCTATTTCCTTAGGTGTGATTTATTCTATTTATTGGATTTGCCAATCAGCTCTTATTATTATGTATGTCATTATGTGCTTTGTAATTTATGTATGAAAACTGATCATGAAGAGGAATTTTTTTCAGGCTTTCCCCTTCCTGTTGCATGGTTTCATTGTTACCTCAGTCTGGTTGTCTGAGATGCACCGTTTTGAACCAGATCTTCAAATAAGGATTTAGGCATTTTGCTCTATTATATAGCACCATTTCTGGATATAATACTTATGCACAGCATAGGTCCAATTCCTGTTTTTATATGAGAATCATTGCTTTCTGGCCAGCTATGGTGGGCTCACACCTGTAATTCCAGCGCTTTGGGAGGCTGAGGAGGGTGGGTCACCTGAGGTCAGGAGTTCAAGACCAGCCTGGCCAACATGGCGAAACCCCATCTGTACTAAAACTATAGAAAAAAAAAAAAATTAGCTGGGTGTGGTGGCAGGCGCCTGTAATCCTAGCTACAGGAGACTGAGGCAGGAGAATTGTTTGGATCTGGGAGGCAGAGGTTACAGTGAGCCAGATCATGCCATTGCACTCCAGCCTGGGCAACAGAGTGAGTGAGACTCCATCTCAAAAACAAAAAACAAAACAAAACCAAAAAAAGAATCATTCCTCTTTGTTCCTCCAAGTAGAAAGATTCTGACAACTTAGAGCTGTGTTAGCCCCAATTCACTTGTGGAGACCTTTGACTCAGTCCCAAGTTTCAGGCAGGGAGCTGAATTCTGATTCCCATCTACCCCAAAGGAGCTCTTGGGCACTTTTCTCAGAGAATGATTGAAGACAGCCTCCATACAGTCTAGCTGGTCCCAGTTTTTCTTGCACTGCATGGCTTCAGTTCCTGTCTACCTCCTTGTAAAACTTTCTCCTATCTTTTCAAATAAATGTGAATTTATTAGAATTAAATGTGCCATTTCTGTTACCCAGCACATATTACATTATAGTTATTTGCGTATAGCTCTGTCTTCTTAACTAGACTGTAAGCACTTAGAAGGTAGACACTATGCCCAATTTATCTTGCTTCCCTAGTGCCCGGCACAATGACTACACACCAGAGGTACTCAATAGTGTCCAAACTGAATTTGAGATGTTTTAGGGCCTCTTGAGAAATTCGATTTTTATTACAATCCAGAAATGAGTCTCCAGAGATATAACATGATGTTTGTGAAAGATAATTTACAGACATAACCAACAGGCATGTATTTGGACCCTGTAAATGATGTTCTGATCTGCCTGTTTGTATGCTAACTTGTGCAAGGCCTTTTATTTGCTCTCATTTTGCTCCTTTGAAGATATAATTGCTTCTTGGTTCCATATTTCTATTGCTCATTACACTGTTCCATACCATTTCATTCTGAAAATAAAACAAAATAGGATATTTAAAATTAATGATGTGGGGCACAGTTTTTTTTTTTTCTTTCTACCTCTAGGCAGAATTTGCAAATGGCTTGAATGCCAGCCATTCTTTTTATTGGAAGCATCTGGGTTTCATTAGGGTAAGAAAAATCACTGATTACAAGAGGAGAGACCTCAGACCTTCTTTGCAATGGGTCACTGGTATGTTTATCTATTCCTACTGCCTCTTCCTCAAGCTTGTGATGGCTACTTCTGTTTAAAAGGAAATTGAAGAGTCATCCCCACTAGTTTTAGAATTTGAAGATTTCCTGTATAGGAGTTTTCGCATTGGCTTC
>NW_012101721.1:4128194-4134647 GCF_000951045.1 Mandrillus leucophaeus
CCTGTAATCCTAGCTACAGGAGACTGAGGCAGGAGAATTGTTTGGATCTGGGAGGCAGAGGTTACAGTGAGCCAGATCATGCCATTGCACTCCAGCCTGGGCAACAGAGTGAGTGAGACTCCATCTCAAAAACAAAAAACAAAACAAAACCAAAAAAAGAATCATTCCTCTTTGTTCCTCCAAGTAGAAAGATTCTGACAACTTAGAGCTGTGTTAGCCCCAATTCACTTGTGGAGACCTTTGACTCAGTCCCAAGTTTCAGGCAGGGAGCTGAATTCTGATTCCCATCTACCCCAAAGGAGCTCTTGGGCACTTTTCTCAGAGAATGATTGAAGACAGCCTCCATACAGTCTAGCTGGTCCCAGTTTTTCTTGCACTGCATGGCTTCAGTTCCTGTCTACCTCCTTGTAAAACTTTCTCCTATCTTTTCAAATAAATGTGAATTTATTAGAATTAAATGTGCCATTTCTGTTACCCAGCACATATTACATTATAGTTATTTGCGTATAGCTCTGTCTTCTTAACTAGACTGTAAGCACTTAGAAGGTAGACACTATGCCCAATTTATCTTGCTTCCCTAGTGCCCGGCACAATGACTACACACCAGAGGTACTCAATAGTGTCCAAACTGAATTTGAGATGTTTTAGGGCCTCTTGAGAAATTCGATTTTTATTACAATCCAGAAATGAGTCTCCAGAGATATAACATGATGTTTGTGAAAGATAATTTACAGACATAACCAACAGGCATGTATTTGGACCCTGTAAATGATGTTCTGATCTGCCTGTTTGTATGGTAACTTGTGCAAGGCCTTTTATTTGCTCTCATTTTGCTCCTTTGAAGATATAATTGCTTCTTGGTTCCATATTTCTATTGCTCATTACACTGTTCCATACCATTTCATTCTGAAAATAAAACAAAATAGGATATTTAAAATTAATGATGTGGGGCACAGTTTTTTTTTTTTCTTTCTACCTCTAGGCAGAATTTGCAAATGGCTTGAATGCCAGCCATTCTTTTTATTGGAAGCATCTGGGTTTCATTAGGGTAAGAAAAATCACTGATTACAAGAGGAGAGACCTCAGACCTTCTTTGCAATGGGTCACTGGTATGTTTATCTATTCCTACTGCCTCTTCCTCAAGCTTGTGATGGCTACTTCTGTTTAAAAGGAAATTGAAGAGTCATCCCCACTAGTTTTAGAATTTGAAGATTTCCTGTATAGGAGTTTTCGCATTGGCTTCGTTTTCAAGATTCAGAAAATGAGCAGTTTTTCAGATACGATGATGCGTAGAGCTCTGTGTCTTTGCAAACGGTTCCTGTCCCTGAAGAAGCTACAGTACCGGTAGGACCGAGTGGTCATGTTTCTAATTTATGAGGGTAGTTGAAAGTTTGTCCCTTCCCCTGAGCAGCAAAACTAGGTTAAAATGAAATTTGCAAAGACACATATGGAACCATCACAGCAGGTAATGGAACATTCTGTGACAGGCGTTAAAGAAGTAATAATAACTGGTCCAGCATGTAAGAAGTTCAGAAATCACCACTCCATCTGAACAATAAGTAAAAAAACTGAACAAACTAAAAAATCAACTCATCTTAGAGCCATAAGAAACGTGAGGTCAGAGGGCAAACTTCTCCCCAGAATCAAAGGGAAAAATGAGCAAATACAGAGAATCATAACTGATGGTGCAGAGACCCACAAGCAGAAATCTCGGCAGGAACCAGCGCTTGAGTGGGAAAACCTGAACCACAGCTGACAAATTGCTGGAGGCTCAGGATGGACAACTCTGAGAGTTAACTGCTCCAGGGGGACCCAACCATGGGGGTGGGGGTGCTACACCTTGTGAGTTTTACCCCCAGGAGCTCTACTTGATTCTTGCATTGAATATTGGATAAAATCCCCTCATGTTGGAAGGGAAAACAACCATTTTGAAATATGCCAAAGCATTTTGTTCTTCTTAACACAGTCTGTCTGAAGGAGAAACTAACCAACCAGAGCCTAATTTGCTGGGGTTTTATCAGAGCCTAACTGACCAGGGAAAATAAAACACCCAACTCCAACCGACCCTCACCATCTTCTTCCACTTAAAGGGGCAGGTGTGGGAGACTGAGAAACACTTTCAACGTTTGTAGTCCAGAAGTACAGGCTCACTAAAAGACTGAGACCAAATCATAACACTATAGAATGCATCCCCTCCATTCATACCTCACCAGCACATTACTAAAGGCCTATTTAGAGCAGTTTCTTTTACCCAGAACATCATGTCTGGCTATCAAGGAAAAAATTACAAGGCATACCAAAAGGCAGAAAAGACACGGTTTGAAGAGACACAGTGAGCATCAGAACCAGACTCAGATATGGCAGGAATCTTGGAATTAATCAGAATGGATGTTAAAATAAGTATGATTAAGATGCTAAGGGCTGTAATAGGGCTGGATGAAGCAGACAGAATGCAAGAACAGATGGACAACGTAAGCAGCAAAGATGGCAATTCTAAGAAAGAACCAAAAGGAAAGGCTAAAGATAAAAAACACTGTAACAGAAATGAAGAATGCCTTAGATAGGCTCACTAATAGACTGGACATGGTTGAGGAAAGAATCTCTGACCTTGAGGATACTTCAGTAGAAACTGTGAAAACTGAAAACAAAGGGAAAAAAAGACTGAAAAACAGAACAAAACAAAACATAATATCCAGGAACTCTGGAACAACTGTAAAAGGTGTAATATACAGGTCATGGAAATACCGTAAGAAATATCCAAAGCAATAATGACTGAGAATTTCCCAAAGTGAATGTCAGATACCAAACCACAGATCCAGAAGGCTTAGAGAACATCAAGCAGGATAAATGTCAAAAAACTACACCTAGCTATATCATATTCAAATTATAGAAAATCAAAGATAAAGAAAACATTGAAAGAAGTGAAAGAGAAAAAAATACCTTGCCTACAAGGGAGCAAAGATAAAAATTACATCTGACTTCCCAGAAATCATACAAGTGAGAAGACAATAAAGTGAAATATTTAAAGTGTTGAGAGGAAAAAGACCCACCAGCCTACAATTCCATATACGGCAAATTTATTTTTCAAAAGTGAAGGAGAAATAAAGACATTCTCAGACAAACAAAAATTGAAAAATTTGCTACCAGTGACTTGCTTTGCAAGAAATGTTGAAAAAAATTATTTAGATAGATTAAAAATTATAGGTATGAAACTCAGCTCTACATAAATAAAGAAAAATACTGAAGAAGAAATAAATGAAAGTAAAATTTAAAAGTATTTTTCATATTCTTAATTTATCTAACAACAGTTTATTCAAAATAATAATAGCAACAATGTATTTTATTACACATGCTTATGTGTATAAGTGAAATGAATGACAGCAATGATATGAGGGAGGGGGAATTAGAATTAGGATTATTTTGTTATAATAAGCACTAACCAAGAAGCAGTATAATGTTCGGTGAAAATGGACTTGGATTAATTGTAAATGTATATTGCATACTCTAGGGCAACCACTAAAAAAAAGTAAAAAGTATAACTGATATGACAAGAAAGGAGAGAAAATTGAATCATATAAAGTTGCTAAATTAAAATAAAGGCAGAAAAAGAGTGGAAGACAAAAATAGAAACAAAGAACAAGGGTAACAAAAACAGTAACAAATTAACCCAATTGATATTAACCCAATTATATCAATAATCACTTTGAATGTGAGTGGTCTTAAACAACAATTAAAAGACAGAGAATATTAGAATGGATCAAGAAACAAGACTCAATTACAGGTTGTCTATAAGAAATCCACCTTAAATGTAAAGACTCATCAATTGAAAGTAAATGGATGGAGAAAGATATACTATGCTAAAACTAATCAAAAGAAAGTGGAAGAAGCTACAATAATTTCAGACACAGAACGCTTCACAGCAAGTAAAGGTATTAGGGATAAAGAGGAGCATTGCATAATGATAAAGAGGTCAGTTCTCTAAGAAGACATAGCCATCCTTAATGTGTGTGCACCTAATAACAGAGCATCAAAATACATGAAATAAAAACTGATAGAACTGTGAGGAGAAATAGATGAGTCCACTAGTATAGTGGGCGAGTTCAACATCCCTCTATCAGAAATGGACAGATTCAGCAGGCAGGAAATCATTAAGAACATAATCAAATTCAAAAACATCATCTATGAACTGTAAATAATGGACAGCTATAGACTACTTCATCCAGCAATAGCAGAATACACTGTACATTCTTCTCAAGCTCACATGGAATATTCATCAACATAGACCACATTCTAGACCACATAATATACCTTAACAAATGTAAAAAAATGTAGAAATCCTAGTGTCTACTCTCAGACCACAATGGAATTAAACTAGAAATTTATAATAGAAGGATAACTGAAAAATCCCCCAATACTTGGAGATACAAATACAACATGTGTCTACATAATACAAGGGTCAAAGAAGAAATTTCAGGAGAAATTAAAAAGTACTTTGAACTAAATGAAAATAAAAACACAAGTTATCAAAACCTGTGGAGTGCAATAGAAGTAGTGCTAAGGGGGAGACTGATAGCATGGAGTGCATATATTAGAAAATAGGAAAGATTTAAAAGCAATCACCTAAGTTTTCACCTTTAGAAACTAGAAAAACAAGGGCAAATTAAATCTGTAGTGAGCAGAAAAAGAGAAACAGTAAAAATTAGAGCAGAAATCAATGGAATTGAAACAGAAAATTAAGAGAAAAATCAATAAAACCAAAAACTGGTTCTTTGAAAAGATCAATAAAATTGATAAGCCCATAGCTAGGCTAACTTAGAAAAAAGAGAGAGAGAAAGGACATAAATTAGTAATATCAGAGATGAAAGAGGGACATCATTACAAAAGTCATGAACATTAAAAGGATAATAAAGGAATACTATGAACAGCTTTATGCTTACAAATTTGATAACCTAGCTAAAACAAACCAATTTCTTGAAAGATGCTATCTGCCAAAACTCACATAAGAAGTAATACACACTGAATAAATGTATATCTATTCAACTGAAAATGAATCAGTAATTAATAACCTCCTAAAGCAGAAAGCACCAGGCCAAAATAGGTTCGCTGGTGAATTCTACCAAACATTTAGAAAAAAGTACACCAATTTTCTCCCACCTCTTTCAGAAGATAGAAGCACAAGGAATACTTCCTAATTCTATGAAGTCAGCATCTCCTTAATACCAAAACCAGACAAACACATTGCAAGAAAATAAATCTACAGTTCAATAGATTTATTGGCTGGGTACAGAGGCTCACGCCTGTAATCCCAGCACTTTGGGAGGCCAAAGCAGGAGGATCACCTGAGGTCAGGAGTTCGAGACCAGCCTGGCCAATATGGCGAAACCCTGTCTCTACTAAAAATACAAAAATTAGCCGGGTGTGGTGGTGCATGTCCGTAATCCCAGCTACTACTTGGGAGTCTGAGACAGGAGAATCACTTGAACCCAGAAGGCAGAGATTGCAGTGAGCCAAGATCACGTCACTGTACTCCAGCCTGGGCGACAGAGTGAGACTCTGTCTCAAAAAAAAAAAACAAAAAACAAAAAACAAAAAACTCACAATTCAGTATCTGTCATGAACATAGATGCAAAAATTCTCAACAAAATATTAACAAATTGAATCCATCAAAGCATAAAAAGAATTGTGTGCCCCACTAAGGGGGATTTATCCCAGAAATGAAAGGTTGTTTCAACATTTGACAACTAATTAAGGCTATCCATCATATCAACAGGCTAAGGAACAAAAGACAGATTATATCAATAGATGTAGAAAAAACCTTTGACAAAATCTAACACTTGCTCATGATTAAAAAAAAAAAAAAAAAAAAAAACCACAAAGGAAAAACCTCTCAGTAAATGAGAAATAGAGGGGGAACTTTCTCAACTTGATAAAGATTATCTACAAAAAATGTACAGATAACGCCATATTTAATGGTGAGAAATTAGAAACTTTCTCATTAAGATCAGGAACAAGGCAAACATATAGTCTCTGAACACAGCTTTTCAACATTATGCTAGAAATCCTAGCTAATGCAATGAGATAAGTAAATAAAATGTATACTGACTGAGAAGGAAGAAATAAAACTGTCTCGTTCACAAATGAGATGATTGTCTAATAGAAAATCCGAAAGAATCAGGCCGGCTGCGGTGGCTCACGCCTGTAATCCCAGCACTTTGGGAGGCTGAGGCGGATGGATCACAAGGTCAGGAGTTCAATACCAGCCTTACCAATATGGTGAAACCCCGTCTCTACTAAAAATTAAAAAGTTAGCCAGGTGTGGTGACGTGCACCTGTAATCCCAGCTACTCAGAAGGCTGAGGCAGGAGAATCGCTTGAATCTGGGAGGCGGAGGTTGCAGTGAGCCAAGATCGCACCACTGCACTCCGGCCTGAGTGACAGAGCGAGACTCCATCT
>NW_012101721.1:4134697-4143784 GCF_000951045.1 Mandrillus leucophaeus
CTGTGGAGTGCAATAGAAGTAGTGCTAAGGGGGAGACTGATAGCATGGAGTGCATATATTAGAAAATAGGAAAGATTTAAAAGCAATCACCTAAGCTTTCACCTTTAGAAACTAGAAAAACAAGGGCAAACTAAATCCGTAGTGAGCAGAAGAAAAGAAACAGTAAAAATTAGAGCAGAAATCAATGAAATTGAAACAGAAAACTAATAGAGAAAAATCAATAAAACCAAAAGCTGGTTCTTTGAAAAGATCAATAAAATTGATAAGCCCACAGCTAGGCTAACTTAGAAAAAAGAGAGAGAGAAAGGACATAAATTAGTAATATCAGAGATGAAAGAGGGACATCATTACAAAAGTTATGAGCATTAAAAGGATAATAAAGAAATACTGTGAACAGCTTTATGCTTACAAATTTGATAACCTAGCTAAAACAGACCAATTTCTTGAAAGATGCTATCTGCCAAAACTCACATAAGAAGTAATACACACTGAATAAGTGTATATCTATTCAACTGAAAATGAATCAGTGATTAATAACCTCCTAAAGCCAAAAGCACCAGGCCAAAATGGGTTCGCTGGTGAATTCTACCAAACATTTAAGGAAAAAAGTATACCAATTTTCTCCAACCTCTTTCGGAAGATAGAAGCACAAGGAATACTTCCTAATTCTATGAAGTCAGCATCACCTTAATACCAAAACCAGACAAACACATTGCAAGAAAATAAATCTACAGTTCAATATCTCTTGGCTGGGCATGGAGGCTCACGCCTGTAATCCCAGCACTTTGGGAGGCCGAAGCGGGAGGATCACCTGAGGTTAGGAGTTCAAGACCAGCCTGGCCAATATGGCGAAACTCTGTCTCTATTAAAAATACAAAAATTAGCCGGGTGTGGTGGTGCATGCCTGTAATCCCAGCTACTACTTGGGAGTCTGAGACAGAAGAATCACTTGAACCCGGGAGGCAGAGATTGCAGTGAGCCAAGATCACGTCACTGTACTCCAGCCTGGGCGACAGAGCGAGACTCTCTCTCAAAAAAACAAAAACAAAAACAAAAACAAAAAATGAAAAAACCCACAATTCAGTATCTGTCATGAACATAGATGCAAAAATTCTCAACAAAATATTAACAAATTGAATCCATCAAAGCATAAAAAGAATTGTGTGCCACACCAAGTGGGATTTATCCCAGGAATGACAGGCTGTTTCAACATTTGACAACTAATTAAGGCTATCCATCATATCAACAGGCTAAGGAACAAAAGACAGACGATTACATCAATAGATGTAGAAAAAACCTTTGACAAAATCTAACGGTAGCTCATGATTTAAAAAAAACAAAAAGCCTCTCAGTAAATGAGAAATAGAGGGGAATTTCCTCAACTTGATAAAGATTATCTACAAAAAAGGTATAGATAACGTCATATTTAATGGTGAGAAATTAGAAGCTTTCTCATTAAGATCAGGAACAAGGCAAACATATACTCTCTCACCACAGCTTTTCAACATTATGCTAGAAATCCTAGCTAATGCAATGAGATAAGTAAATAAAATGTATACTGACTGAGAAGGAAGAAATAGAACTGTCTTGTTCACAAATGACATGATTGTCTAATAGAAAATCCGAAAGAATCAGGCCAGCTGCGGTGGCTCACGCCTGTAGTCCCAGCACTTTGGGAGGCTGAGGCGGATGGATCACAAGGTCAGAAGTTCAAGACCAGCCTTACCAACATGGTGAAACCCCGTCTCTACTAAAAATAAAAAAAATTAGCCAGGTGTGGCGATGTACACCTGTAATCCCAGCTACTCAGAAGGCTGAAGCAGGAGAATCGCTTGAACCTGGGAGGCGGAGGTTGCAGTGAGCCAAGATCACACCACTGCACTCCAGCCTGGGTGACAGAGCGAGACTCCATCTCAAAAAAAAAAAAAAAAAAAAAAAAAAGAAAATCTGAAAAATCACCAAAAACCTCCTGGAATTAATAAACAATTATAACAAGGTTTCAGAATGCAAGGTTAATATACAAAAGTCAATTATTTTTCTGCATAACAACAATGAACAAGTGGAATTTGATATTAAAAAGAAATTGTCGTTTATATTAATAGGCCCTCAAAATAAAATACTTGGGTATAAATCTAACAAAACACATACATGGTCTATATAAGGAAGGCCATAAAACTCTGATGAAAGAAACCAAAGAAAAACTAAATAAATGGAGAAATATTCCATGTTCATAGATAGGAAGACTCAATATTAGTCAAGACATTAGTTCTTCACAACTTCATGTATAGATTCAATGCAATCAAAATCAAAATCCTAGCAAGATATTTTGTGGATATCAATAATCTGATTTCAGCGTTTATATGAAGAGTCAAAAGAAAGTCAATAGCCACCACAATATTGAAGGAGAAGAACAAAGAACAAAATTGGAGGACTGACATCAAGACTTATTACATTACTATAATTACCCTAAAGCCACAGTGATAAAGATAGTGGAGTATTGGTAAAAAAAAAAAAAAATTGACAGGGGATCAATGAGATAGAACAGAAAGCCCAGAAATAGACTCACATAAACACAATAAACTAATCTTTGAAAAGGGGGCAAAGGCAATACAAATCCAATGAAGAAAAGATAGGCTTTACAATAAGTGGTGCTGGAACAACTGAACATCCACATGCAGAGAAGTGAATCTCAACACAGACTTTCCACCCATCACAAAAATTAATTCAAAATACCTCACAGACCAAAATATAAAACTATAAAACTAGAAGATAACATAGGAGAAAATCTACATGCCCTTGGGATTGGCAATGACTTTTTAGATATAATACCGAAACCACAATCCATGAAAAAAAGAATTGATATGCTGGACTTCATTAAAATGAAAGATTTCTGCTCTGCCAAAGACACTGTCAAGAGAATGAAAAGACAAGCTGCAGACTGAGAGAGAGAAGATATTTGCTAAAAACACACCTGATAAAGGACTGGTACCCAAAATATGCAAAGAACTCTTAAAACTCAACAATAAGAAAACAAAGAACTTAATTAAGAAATGGGCCAAAGAACTTAACAAATACCTCCTCCAAAGAAGACATGTAATGGCAAATAAACACATAAAAAGGTGTCCCACATCATATGTCATCAGAGAGATGCAAATTAAAACAACAATGAGATACCACTACACACCTATCAGAGCAGCCAAAATTCAGAACACTGAAAACACCAAATGCTGGTGAGGCTGTGAAGCAACCGGAACTCTCTTTTATGGCTGGTGGGAATGCAAAATGCTATAGACACTTTGGAAGACAGTAAGACAGTAAAAAGAACTGTGCTTGCTGGGGGTTGGGAGGAAGAAGGAATGAACAGGTGGAGCATAGACTTTTTTTAGGGCAGTAAAAATACTCTGTATGATTCTATAATGGTGGATACATGTCATTATACATGTGTTTAAACCCATAAAATGTACAATACCAACCGTGAACCCTAAGTCAAGCTTTGGACACTGAGTGATAATGACTGATATTGAGTGTCAATGTAGGTCCAACAATGATAACAAATGCACCACTTTGGTAGGGGATGCTGACAACGGGGGATGCCGTGCATGGGGAGGGCAGCGGGTGTATGGGAAGTCTCGGAAACTTCCACTCAATTTTTCTGTGAACCTAAAACTGTCTAAAAAATAAAATCTACTTACAAAGTAATAATAATAATAACAGTAATTTACTTTGAACATGATATTATATATTTGGCCCTTTACTTTTTTCTTTGGAGAGGTGTGTGTTGGGGGAATGACATCAAAGACTTTTTAGTTTTTTTAAAGTTGGTTTTTTCTTCCCTTCCATGTGGCTGACACAGGAAAATTTGACTTTCTACTCTGGCCGTCATCAGAAAACTCGAGCATGGTTAAGGGAAACTGTGGGCTCTCTAAACTAATATGCTTACGTGTTACAGTGCATGTTAATTGGAAATCTGCAACTACCAAAAATGTCACTCAAACTGGCTTGAACGTTAAAGAAAATTTATTGATTCACAAACCTGAAAAGCCTAAAGATATCAGGCTTCAGTCAAGACTTGATTCAGCAACTCTAGGGCGGCAAAGACCCCGGAGGCTTTTCATTTCTCCTCTGCGTTCCACAACATGTATTTCTCTACGTGGCCACGAGATGGCTGCAAGTAGCTTTCAGTGCTGCGATGTCCTTGCTCACATCCAAAGAGAGGAGAATGTCCCTCAAGCAGCTTCTAAGGAAGAGTGAAGTTGTTTTCTCCAGGATCCCAAGGGAATGTGCCTTTGTCTTTGAGTAACACTAATTAGGGTCTATGTCCATCCCTGGCCACTCGTGGAGTGGGGTGGTCGTGTTGATAGCCTTAAGTCAGTCAAGCCCCATTCTTGGAACTGGGTGTGAAGTCAGCACAGGGGTTATGTGAGAGAGGAGTGAACGCCCAGATGGAAATCACGCTGCTGAGTCAGGAACTAGATGGCATTCGCTCCAGAGCCGCACATTTCCTCAGGAGAGAAGGCTCTTTCCTTTCCTTTATCGGGTCTTGGAGCGGAAATGGCTTGGCGGCTCATTTAGAACAGGATGAGACTCCCGGAAAGGACGCAGGGAGTAGGCTCATCTCCAGTCTAACCCCTAGTCTAGCTCACATGTGCCCCCACCCCTACCCCTCATAGTTCACCTGGATAGGAGACCAAGCTTCAGAGCAAGAGCCTATCTAGAAACAGGTGGAGTGCTCTGCTAGAACTCCTTGTCTATGGCTATTTTAGTAACCCCACAGAGTGGCAGCTGCAGACAGCAGTTGAGCAGATGGTGGCACAGGAACTGGAGGTTTAAGACGCTGTCCATCTTCTCACCACCAGCACCACTAACTAAGAAAGAGGCACCTGCAGACCAACGTGAATACTCACCAGCTTTGTGATGATCACTACATCATTTAATGTTTCTATTCTTTCTTTTCTTCATCTGTAAAGTGGGGATCATGTGATAATAATAAACTCCTTGCCTATTTTGTGTTGAAGAAAGAGGAAATGTTTCTGTTCTTTGTCTCATCTTTCAGTCTTGACCTGCACAATTGGTAACTTCTACGCTGAGACTTCTGGTTTCCCTTTCTTCTCCTTCACTAGTTCCTCCCAAAGGAAGGAAGATTTACAGATTGTATTGGTCAGCCACTTATCACTGATAGAGTCACCCTTGATAGCAGGGTTACATCACAGGAAGTGTTGAAGGTCAGCACTAATGCTTGGCACAGCCCCCTGCATTGTATTCCTTGCCTATTGCTGTAGGGAAGCAGACTCATACGTCCTTGAAATTGGTAAACTCAGCCAAAGATCCTTTCAGGATCTGCTCAGCTCTCTGGCCCCAAGAGTGCCCATTCCAAATTTAGATGGATTGGAGAGAGGAGCCTCCACTTTGACATGGGCTCACCACCCCCAGTTCAGCTTTTAACAGGCCTTTGCATTAGAATCTTGGGTTCTTCAACCCAAATATCCATCAATCATAGACTGGATTAAGAAAATGTGGCACATATACACCATGGAATACTATGAAGTCATAAAAAAGGATGAGTCCATGTACTTTGTAGGGACATGGATGCAGCTGGAAACCATCATTCTGAGCAAACTATCGCAAGGACAGAAAACCAAACACTACATGTTCTCACTCATAGGTGGGAATTGAACAATGAGAACACTTGGAGACAGGGTGGGGAACATCACACATCGGGGCCTGTCGTGGGGTGGGGGAGGGGGGAGGGAGAGCATTAGGAGAAATACCTAATGTAAATGATGAGTTAATGGGTGCAGCACACCAACATGGCACATGTATACATATGTAACAAACCTGCATGTTGTGCACATGTACCCTGGAACTTAAAGTATAATTTTAAAAAAAAGTCATAGCAAGAATAATTTTAAAAAGTCTTGGGTTCTTGTCCCGCCATCTTTAATAAAGTGAGAAATCCTTCTCAGCTGGCTACAGATCTTTGTGTATGGGCTCCTTTGGCAGGAACCTGGGGCAGGACTTAGGAGTGGGGTGGGGAGAAGGTGGAAATACGTGCCAAAGCCTATCTCACTCCCCTATACCCTGTTGGGTTGTGGAGGTGAAATGAAGTTATATAGTTGAAAGTATTTTAGAAGTGAAACTGAACACAGATGTCAGGCAGCAGGCGGATGGTATACCTCCAGGTGGATGGTATAAGGAGTGATGCCCTCTCCTGGGAAATGGCTGGTGCAGATGTCAGTTCTGTAAGGAACATTCCCACTCCAGATACTGGATCTTTGATTATTAGCTGGGAGACTTTCTCCTCCCAGATGTGGCTTGAATAAAAGTGTGTCCTCACATAAGACAATAAATGGGCACCGCTCAGAAGTTGACTGATGTTGTTATTGAGTGAAAGGGTGCCCAATGCACTAGAAGCCAATACTATGACACCCGGTTTTGGAGAAAAGAAAAGCTTTATATTGAAAGTGGACTCTTAAGGAGAAAGGAGTCAAGTTCAAATCTGTTTCCCTGCACTGGCTTCAAAGCAGTATTTTTATTAGAAAAGGTTCAGGGGATAGATTCTGAGACTATATAGGTAATTGGTGAAAGGAAAGAGGAGGTCTGGGAAGGCCCTGCGCATGTCCAGTTGTCTCTTCCCGCTATCTCATGGGTCACATGTGTGAATTCTGGGGGAGTTAGTATGAAACATGGAAATTTGGGCTGGGACACCAGCAAGCTTGTTCTGTGCAAACTCCAGTCAGCCATCTTAGTTTCCACCGATTCTAGCTAGCTTTTTCTTGATCTCATCATCAGAGTCTCAGCAAGTTGTTTCTTTTCTTACTGGCTGTTCTGCAAACGAGAATTTTTGCTAGTTGTTGGTTTCTTTAACTCTTTGGGACACAATTCCAATGTGTCCTACTTGGAGGAACAATTAGTAGCAGATCCTCTCTTCTTCCTCCTTAATAAGAAAACACACCTTTTTGTTAAGTCCACTTCCTTCCAATGCGCTTTGAATTTCAATGTTTCCTGGGACTTCAGTGTGTCTACCAAGGGCTCGTCTGGCTTCAAAGATACTTAGTCTTAGCTCTGTCTTTCTTTTCCCTTTAGCTACACTCGCTCGTCTTCTTTCTACTTCCCTTTACTATCCACCCTGTTCTTCCTTAGCTCCAGAATGATTTTCATGCCCAAGGTGGTACTAAGTTGCTCTCTCTATTGTCACCAATGATGTCATAATCATCTCATTTACATTCAAAGTTCTGTTTTAGTTCCAATACTCCTTGATGTCCCTGTCATTGTTGTTCACCATTTAAAAAATATATTTAATATTTTCTTTATTTTTTAAAGTACATCCACAATTGCACCATAATGCCACTACATCAATATCTTTTTGACCTCTTCTAGTATCTAGACATAGTTTTTTTTTTTACAAAGTTGGAAACAATATACAAAAGCCTTCTTTGTTCTTTCATGTAATATTATTTCTAGACACGTCATACAAGGGTAAAGCTGAAGGAGGCCTGCAGCTCTCATATGCCTTCTATATTTTATAGGTGACAAAACTAAGATTTGTTGGAAATCCTCAGTGGAAAGCAGCAGTGGCCAGGACCAGCAGTCTCCAAATCCCAGTCAGCCCTCTACCTTGGCTATAGTCCCCAAAGGAGGGTTTCCCCAATTTGGAGAAGGCACGTGGGGTTTCTATTTAAAATGTAATTTCGTGAACCTACCGCATCACTGAATCAGGCTCTTCAATAATGGGGCTTACACATTTGTAGTTTTTAAAAAGATACCTAGGTGACTCTTAAGCATATTATGATTTGAGGCCAGGTGCGATGACTCATGGCTGCAATCCCAGTGCTTTGGAAGGGCAAGGTGAGAGGATTTCTTGAACCCAGGAGTTTGAGGTTACAGTGAGGTATTACAGTGTCACTGCACTCCACCCTGGGCAACAGAGGGAGAACTTGTCTCAAAAAAATAAAAATACACATGTACCCCTGAACCTAAAATAAAAGTTAAAATCAGTACATTTAAAAAAAGTTCAAGACTGCCGTTTTAGAGTTTAAGTCACAGAAGACACAGAGGCAAATGTTCAGCACTAGAAACCAGGCCTTCTGAGCTGAGCTAGACTACCACAACTTTGCCAAAACTAGAGGCAAGATAAACAGCCAGTTCCTTGTCTAAGCAGAAGAAGTTACCTTCAGGCCTGTCTTACCACAACCAAATCAGTAGAAATCAAGGCACCTATTCATATGAACTATAAGTAGCTTGCTCATACTATAAGTAACTCATATGGTTTCTGGGTTTTTGAGCTATAGGAGAGAAGAGGGAAGAAAGAAATAGCCTAAGAGAGATTCAAGAGAGCTGTTGACACCATCTAAGAAGCAAGTTAACCCAGTCCAGTTGTATTAAATATCACTTTATTCTTCTCAACACATATGCCCTATATGTAGAACTGCATAAACTTGCATGCCAATTACAATTTCTGCCATCTATGGCTTCATTTCAGCCATGGCTTTAAAAGTAGAGCTTTCTGGGTGTATTATGTGAGTGTCAGCAGGTTGTGGGGGTTGGGGAAACCATGAAGTGTTGGAGAGAGGAGACAGGCTGGCAATAAACCTTTGAGCACGCCTATAAATTAGACCAGTGTTGTATGAACTGCTGGTTGTGATATACTAGAGGGTCTGAAATCAATTTAGTGACCAGCAGTTTTATATGGAGTGGAAAGGAATGAAATGGAGAGTAAAACAGAATAGAACAGACCATTACTACTACTATTGTTGACAGAGTCTTGTTCTGTCACTCAGGCTGGAGTGCCATGGCATGATCATGGCTCACTGCAGCCTCAACCTCCTGGACTCAAGCAACCCTCTCACCTCAGCTTCTTGAGTAGTTGGGACTATAGCTGTGCACCACCACGCCTGGCCAATTTTTGTAATTTTTTTTGTAGTAATGGGGTTTCACCATGTTGCCCAAGCTGGTCTTGAACTCCTGGGCTCAGGTGATCCATCCACCTCAGCCTCCCAATGTGCTGGGATTACAGGCCTGAGTCACTGCACCAGGCCTACCATTATTACGGGTGATTATGTGTGTGTGTGTGTGTGTGTGTGTGTGTGT
>NW_012101721.1:4144719-4145603 GCF_000951045.1 Mandrillus leucophaeus
GTATTGTCCTTCTTCTGCCCAGACTTCAGGATTAACTCCTTCCTCGAGTGGAGGGCAGCAAGCAGGTACTCCTTCTCCTATATTCAAGTATATAATGGCCCCTGCTTTAGCTAATACCTGTCTCTTATACACATCTAGATGTGTATAAGAGACAGGTGGAAAGGGACCCGGAAGGAAGGGTTGCCGTTTGTGGCTTGGGTGTCTTATGCTTATATCCTCTTATGACCCCTCCCCTTTTCCTCTTTCTGTCCTATAGAATTAGCTTATTTTGTATCTGCTTGAGGGTTGGCAGGCCTGATTGGTTAAAAACATCGGGCTGCAGCTAGAGCTTAAACTCCCTATATAATTGGTTGAAGTTTCAATCCCTTAGCTTGCAGCTGTGACTCATTTTGGCTTAGGGGAAAGTCCCCTTTGATTGGTTGAAGTTTTAATTCCTTAGCTTGCAGCCATGACTTATTTTGGCTTAGGGGAAAGTCCCCTTAGGGAAGTCCCTATTGACCCAGGGAGTTCAGCCAACTTAACCACTTGGTCCCTCAGTTCCCCCTCTCAACAGGAAAGCCCAAGTGCTGTTGGGAAGTTGGGCGACGATCATTCTAGCTACTTCCTGCTGAACTGCGGCCTAGAAGGGGCTCTACAGTGGAGGTTTCCTCAGGAGGGGAGTCTTCAGTGTCATGGTGTGAGAACGGGTTGGGGAGTCAGTCTAGGGGTCCTCCATAGTAGGTGCTAGTGGTGGTCATTTGGGGCTCCATTTGTCAAACCATTTTCAGTTTCACGGATTCTATTCTGGAAGAGACAAATTTTACAAGGAGGTTAAAAATGCAGGGTCTGAAGATAAGCAACATTACAATAGCCACCAAGGGTCCCAAGAAGGGGAGAAGCCAAGG
>NW_012101721.1:4150558-4151914 GCF_000951045.1 Mandrillus leucophaeus
CCTCTCACCTCAGCTTCTTGAGTAGTTGGGACTATAGCTGTGCACCACCACGCCTGGCCAATTTTTGTAATTTTTTTTGTAGTAATGGGGTTTCACCATGTTGCCCAAGCTGGTCTTGAACTCCTGGGCTCAGGTGATCCATCCACCTCAGCCTCCCAATGTGCTGGGATTACAGGCCTGAGTCACTGCACCAGGCCTACCATTATTACGGGTGATTATGTGTGTGTGTGTGTGTGTGTGTGTGTGTGTGTGTATGGAGTCAATGTAAAATTTCCTTTTTTACAACCACTTTATTGAGGTATGACTGATCTCACTTATATGTAGAATCTAAAATAGTCAAACTCATAGGAGCAGAAAGAATGGTGGTTGACAGGAACTGGGGAGTGGAGAAAACGGGTTGGTCAAAGGGTACAAAGTTTCAGTCATGCACGATAAATAAGTTCTGGACATTCCTACCCAACATAGGACATATGATTGCCAATGCTGACAATACTAAAAATTTGGTAAGAGGATAGATTTTACATTAAATACTCTTACCACAAAAGAAGAAAAAGTTAAACATTTTTAGGTAGTGTTCAAAACGTTTGAAAACTGCTGTGTTTTAGCGGAAAACTCCTTTGTTAGAAGATGAACAAAGTTCGGAGAGGTTGAATCCTTAGCCAAAGGTTACTTAATCTTAGACCTTTTGGCTCCAAATCCAGTACTTTTCCCCCTAACACTTCCATGCAGCACACATTTCCCTTTGCTTGCCGAATCTTCATGTTTTCATTTCTAATGAATGAATATTAGGTTTATACCGCATTATTTGTCTTATTATTTCTCTAACATTGAGTATTTTGGTAATTTCATTTTTAGATATAAATGATTCAGCTATAAATATTTTTATAATTATAGTTTTGTTCTTTTTATGAATTACTTATATAGGCTACATTTTCTGGTATGATTATTCTTATGGCTTTTCACTCCAGAAACAACGAATTTACACTTTTACCAGCAACCATTTCCCAATCGTCTCACTAGTACTGGATTTTATCATTTATTCTTATACTTGTTTATCTGGTATGTGTTAAATGGCCCCTTAGAATTGTTTTCATTTGAATTTCTTTAATTAACTTTCGAGGTTTAGTGTTTCACATGTTGGTTTTATGTTGGCTTTCCTGGTGTATGAACTGTCTGTGTGTGTCTCGGTACACTGGCAGCCTGGTTTGAATAAACTCAATATACTTTAGATATTAAACTTTCAATATGCAGCCATGTTTTAGCATTTTTTCTTATTTTCTTACAACTCTTTCTGCCTTGGTTTTGTAAATTTTCATTATTTCACCATTTTACTTTTTTTTTTTTTTTTTTTGGTGT
>NW_012101721.1:4156264-4161231 GCF_000951045.1 Mandrillus leucophaeus
GAGACAAATTTTACAAGGAGGTTAAAAATGCAGGGTCTGAAGATAAGCAACATTACAATAGCCACCAAGGGTCCCAAGAAGGGGAGAAGCCAAGGCATCCATTGGTTGACAATACTCCAAGGTCCTGTTTCTTGGAGTTCTTGTGCCCAGTGCTGTATCCGGTCTTGAAGCTCTTTAACCTTCTCGGTGATGATTCCAGATTGATTAACGAAATAACAGCACTCTTCTCCTAGAAAAAGACAGGTTCCACCTCTTTCAGCTGTTAATAAATCTAAGGCTCTCCGATTTTGAAGGGCTACTGCTGCTAAAGAGTTAAGCTGGCTTTGTAAGGTGACCAGCGAATCTGCGACTCGTTCCATGTCATCATTTAACTCTTGTGATAATTTGTAATAGGATTGGGTGGAAGTGGTAATGCTTCCAATGCCGGTTCCTAGTCCTCCTAGTATCCCAGCCCCGATAATGAGTGGCAGAACAGTCCAGGTAAGCTGAGATGCTGGGTTTGACGGATCTTAAAGATCCGTCAAATAAAGGCAAATAAAAATTGAGAGTCAGGATGCAGAGGGATGCAGAAGAAAGCGTCCTTAAGATCTAGGACTATAAACCGTTCTGCTTCCTCTGGTATCTGGGAGAGTAGAGTATAAGGATTAGGTACAACTGGATACAGAGGAACAACTGCCTCATTGATAATTCTGAGGTCTTGCACTAACCTTCATTGTCCTTTGGGGTTTTGTATGCCTGGAATAGGAGTATTACATGAACCGTTGCATGGCTTTACTAATCCCTGTGCTTTTAGGTCTCTAATGATCTTTTGTAACCCTTGTTGGGCTTCTGGCCTGAGGGGGTACTGCCTTTAGTAAGGAAAGGAGGTAGGATCTTTTAATTTAACTTGAACTGGACAAGCGATTTTTGCTAGTCTGTATTGTCCTTCCTCTGCCCAGACTTCAGGATTAACTCCTTCCTCGAGTGGAGGGCAGCAAGCAGGTACTCCTTCTCCTATATTCAAGTATATAACAGCCCCTGCTTTAGCTAATATGTCCTTCCCTAGTAAAGGAGTAGGGCTCTCAGGCATAATAAGAAAGGCATGTGAGAAAAATAAGGTTCCCCAGTCACAACTTTGGGGGTGTGAGAAATACCTAGTGCCTGGCTGTCCTAGGACCCCTTTGATGGTGACAGACCTGGAGGATAGTTGTCTGGGACAGAAGGATAAAACTGAGGCGGCCATACCAGTGTCCAGGAGGAAGTTAGTTTCCTGGCCTTCGATGGTTAAGCTGACCCAGGGCTCTGTGAGGGTGATGGCATGGGCTGACGCCTGCCCTGGGAACCCTCAGTCCTGTTGTTGAACCATCTTGTTAGTGGCCTCTGGCCCAGAGGACCTTCACTCTCGGGGGCAATGTGCCTTCCAGTGATCCCCCTGGCACAAGGGACATGGATGAGGGGCGGCTTATTTTTCTTTGGGCAGTCCTTTTTGAAGTGTCCCTGTAAGCCGCACTGATAACAAGCCCTCTTAGGTGGGTTGCCTGCCCAGCCCTTCCTTCTTTCAGAGCCACCGAAGTTTGTCTGCCTGAAGGTCGTGACTAAGACAGCGGCCTTTTTCTTGTCTCATCTGTCTCGTTCAGCCTACTCCTCCTCATCCCTAATCTAAAACACCGAAGTTACCAAATTCAGTAGTTTCCAAATTTTGCTGGGGGCCCAGGGCAGACTTCTGAAGTTTTTTTCTTATGTCTGCAGCTAACTGAGTGATAAACTTATCCTTTAAAATTAGTTGGACTTCAATAGAGTCAGGTGACAAAAGGTATGCTTTCTTAATGCCTCCCTTAACCTCTCTAAAAATGTCGTAGGGTTTTCTTTCTTTCCCTGCGTTATGGTGGACATCATTGAGCAATTCATTGACTTTTTTCTGGTCTTTCTTAATCCCTCTAGTATACAAGTCAGTAAATGCCCACAACTCCGGTCTCCTTGCTCCGAATTGAGGTTCCAATGGGGATCCACACTGGGAACTGCCTGTTGGCCTGTGGGGAATTGTTTCCTTTCTTCTGATGTCATTTTATCATTTACCTGGCTTAGGTACCAGAGATCCCCAAACTCCCGGGCCGCAGCTGAGGCAGCCTCTTTTTCATTGGGAGTTAATGTTTGACCTAACAACAATATTATATCTCTCCATGCTAAATCAAAAGATTGTCCTAATTCCTGTAAGACGTCTATGTATCCATCAGGATTATCTGAGAATTTTCCTAGGTCCAGTTTGATCATTTTCACCACTTTACATTTTTATATAATCCTACCCGTTATTACTTTATAATTTGAATTTCTTCTATTCTCTAAGTCGTAAAAAGAAATTTCTGATTTATTAATTACAGTTAGAAAATGTATTCTATTTAAATTTTTGTAATGTGATTTGTAACTCTCTGATACACATGCACAGAAAGTTTAAAAATCCCTCACCTGTGTGGAATGTGAGGCTGTAAGTTAAGAACTGAGTGCTAAGAGCCTTTTTGCTCTTTTTCTAAGTCAGTTGTTCTCAATGAGTGATCCCAGATAGCAGTATCTAGGAACTTGTTAGAAATATAAATTCTCAGGCCCCTGTTCCACCCCTACTGAATCAGAAACTCTTGAGAGTAGGGCCGAGTAATCGATGTTTTTTGCTTTGTTTTGTTTTTCTTTTTTGTAGAGACAGGGTTTTGCCATGTTGCTCAGGCTGCTCTCAAGTCATCCTTCCACCTTGACTCCCCAAAGTGCTGAGATTACAAGTGTGAGCCACTGGCCCAGACAGTAATCAATGTTTTTACAAGCCCTCCAGGTGATTCTGATGCATACTAAAGTTTGCATACCTGGGTACAAACTCAAAAGCCACGATGACACTCACTTCTGACTTTTAATTAATTGGTGGGAGACATCATCTGCCTTTGCTAGGCAATCCCCTTAGGGCCCACAGAGCATCATTTATTCCGTTTATCAAAATGCGTAACAACAATGTCCCTCCATCCCCACCCCTTATCAGTGTAGCCAATTATAATATATGCCCATGCCTGCAATTTATAGTCTTGCTTGTAGCTACCCTCCACTGGAAACCCCACTACTACTTCATACTTGTTAAAGTTTGCAGGAAGATATTCTTCCAGTTACCCTCCCAGGTTATTAGCTTTAAGATATTATGTGTATTTTTATTTTTGCTTTCAGGGAATTTCTCACCTATGCTTTCTGATTATTTCTTACTCTCTTGTGTCTATCCCTTGTGGCTTCATTGCTGATCTTTTTTCTTCTCCCAAGGTCAGTTTTGAAACACCTTTTTTTTTTTTTTTTTGAGACAGAGTTTCACTGTTGTTGCCCAGGCTGGAGTGCAATGGCGTGATCTCAACCTCGGCCTCCCAGGTTCAAGCGATTCTCCTGCCTCAGCCTCCCGGGTAGCTGGGATTACAGGCGTACACCAGCATGCCTGGCTAATTTAATATCTTTAGTAGAGATGGGGTTTCTCCATGTTGGTCAGGCTGCTGTTGAACTCTCGACCTCAGGTGATCCACCCGCCTCAGCCTCCCAAAGTGCTGGGATTACAGGCATGAGCCACTATGTCCGACCTTGAAACACCTTTCAATAGTAAATCTAAGATTAGCAAAAGACAACACTCTTAAAATGTTAAACTTTATCAGGAAAATTTCAGAAATTTTCAGGAAAATAAATAGAAAATGTCAATGTTGCTAAGTAGGAATGCCTTTAGCTCTACAAGAGAACTTGTGAAGGTCAGGGTGTTTTTAGGGTCACAGGAAGGAGTCCAGGTTATGGTTCTACCTCTAGATAGCCACAAAGTGGATTTTTTCAGTTTACCCACAGTTGATCAGACCCCTGAAAACCCAATCAATATTGCTGAGCTTCAAACACACCAATGCTATCTGGGACAATCTTCTGTGACTCTCCTTTCTTTGATCCCTTTCACATCTACTCCCATCTCTGGAGGCTCACTTTGTCAGTAATAGCATTCCTGCTACTTCTGGTCTAAATAGATGCCACTCACCTGAACTCAACTGACCTTTGTAATATGAGATGGATGCAATGAAATAGCAATTATATTCCCATCAGGCCCTGCACCAGCTCCATCACCTTATGTATGGAGAGGACGTTACCAAAAGAGTGATTCTGAGAACCAGGAGCTACCTTTAGAATGCCCCACAGTGCATCACAAATATTGACTGGGAGAGCCCAAGGGTATCTCAAAACTGCCTTACTGAGCAGAAAACTGCCTTGAAAGCAAAAGCACCAATCTGTAGGCGGGACAAGCACGTTCATATTCCATGTCTCTAGCAACTGATGAAGTTAAGCTGTAGACATCCCAATGCCTTTTGGAGCCAGGCTCCAGGCCTCTTAACACCTTTTCGCTACACTCTGCTATTCTAATCCTCTCAAAGCCAATGGCTTTCCCACTGTAGACCTCCTTAAGTAGAATCCCACTTGCTCATGTTCCCTTTGTATGCAACCCACACAAGGTGCCTCTGGTGGGCCGGGCGTGGTGGCTCATGCCTGTAATCCCAGCACTTTGGGAGGCCGAGGTGGGCAGATCACGAGGTCAAGAGATCGAGACCATCCTGGCCCATATGGTGAAACCCCATCTCTACTAAAATACAAAAATTACCTGAGCATGGTGGCATGCACCTCTAATCCCAGCTACTTGGGAGGCTGAGGCAGGAGAATTGCTTGAACTCAGGAGGAGGAAGTTGTAGGGAGCCGAGATTGTGCCACTGCACTCTGGCCTGGCAACAGAGCAAGACTCCGTCAAAAAAAAAAAAAAAAAAAAGAAAAAAGAAAAAAGCCTCTGGTGTCATCCCAGATTTATAGGAGATTGTAGTGCACATTTACCACACCTCAGTTCTAAAGCCATAGGTCTATGGAAGCATTGAAAGATGTAGGTGTTCTATAGAGCCTGCACTTGAAAAACAGGGCACACTAGGGCAAGTCAACTCTGGAAAAATAGCCACCTC
>NW_012101721.1:4163871-4170990 GCF_000951045.1 Mandrillus leucophaeus
CTTAAATAATATAATTTTCAAAATTTAGGAGAGTATTTTTTAAAGGATGTTTGGAAATGTTTTCATTACTATGTATTTTATTGCTAAAAGTATGTCATTGTGTCATCATGCATAAGACCACAAATTTATCTGACTTTTCAAAAATCTTTCTAACAGAATATTGCAGTGGGTTTTGGGCAAATATATTAAAAATAAAAGCTAACCTTCCAATAATAATTTTCGAGATCAACGTTTTTCATTCGGGGAGTTGGTAATACACTGACCAGTTTCACAATTTGGGGATGGGACTGACATACTCTTTCTACCCTCCCGTCAACCCCTGGTCATCACTAATCTCTTTACTGTCTCCATAGTTTTGTCTCTTCCAGAATGTCATATAGTTAGAATCACACAGTATGTGGCGTTTTAAGATGGACTTTTTTCACTTAGCAATATGCATTTAAGTTTCTCTGTGTATTTTCATGGCTTGGTGGTTCATTTCTTTCTAGCTCATTTCTTTTTATCGTTGAATAATATTCCATTTATTCATTCACCTATTGAAAGACATTTTGGTTACTTCCAAGATTTACTTCCAGCAATTATTAATAAAGCTGTCATAAACATTTGTAAGCAGGTTTTTATGTGTTTTTATTACCATTTGGGTAAATACGATTCTTTAGAAATGACAGCCAGTTATGAACTTCTTTCATTTAGATCTATGAATATTTGCAAAGGATTTTTTTTATTCTGACAGCCACTAAAACCTAGCACAAAAACAAATTTAGGCTCTCAGATTGTTTAATTTTGAAATATTTTTCAAGTTTCAAAAATAATAAAGCAGAGTACCCCTGCTAAAAATGTCAGTAATAAGTATAAAACCTGGAACTATTTTTAAAGTTTATTTGTATTTGTTTATTTATATTGTTAAAATTGTATTTTTCTATACGTTTATAAAATGTACATAACATATTGATACAGGTAATGTGTATACTTTATATATAAATAAATACATACTTTTTTTTTTTTTTGAGACGGAGTCTCGCTTTGTTGCCCAGGCTGGAGTGCAGTGGCTGGATCTCGGCTCACTGCAAGCTCCGCCTCCCGGGTTTATGCCATTCTCCTGCCTCAGCCTCCCGAGTAACTGGGACTACAGGCGCCCTCCACCTCGCCCGGCTATTTTTTTTGTATTTTTAGTAGAGACGGGGTTTCACCGTGTTCTCCAGGATGGTCTCGATCTCCTGACCTCGTGATCTGCCCGCCTTGGTCTTCCAAAGTGCTGGGATTGCAGGCGTGAGCCGCCACGCCTGGTCAAGTACATACTTTCATATAAATTGTTGAGTGCATTCTCAAACAATTTTTCTTTTAGTGTTAGGTGTGTACAATCAAGAAAACATACAGGCCAGCCACAGTGGTGCCCAGCATTTTGAAAGACCAAGTGGGAGGATCGCTTGAGGGCAGGAATTCAAAATCAGCCCTGGCAACACAGAAAGAGCCCATCTCTACAAAAATCTTTAAAAATAGCTGGGTATGGTGATGTGGGCCTGTAGTTTCAGCTACTGGGGAGACTGAGGTGGGACTATCCCTTGAGCTCCGGAGTTTGAGGTTGCTGTAAGCTATGATTGTACCACCGCACACTCCAGCCTGGGGGACAGAGGTAGTCCCTGTCTTGAAAAACAAACAAAAAACCACACATATATTTTAACTGAGTTTTCTATTACTTGTAGCCAAAATATCCTTATATAGTGCCTTACTTAGAAATGCCTTTCACAGACACTTATAAAAAATAATAGACTATTTTTGATAATAGTTTTAGGTTTACAGGAAATTGAACAGAAAATAGAATTTCCATATACACTTCCCACCCAACTCCCATTTTCCTTTATTATTAATGTTTTGCAATAGTGTGGCACATTTGTTACAACTGATTAACCAATATGAACTAAAATCTGAAATTTATTAGAATTTACTCTTAGTCTTCTACATTCATGGGTTTTGACAAATGTATAATGACACGTGTCCACCCACCCTTACAGTACACCCTTACAGCACAGAGCCTAAAACTCCTCTCTGCTCCATCTACTCATTTTACCCTCCCTTCAACCCCTGGCCATCGCTAATTGTTTTACTGTCTCTGTAGTTTTGCTTCTTCCAGAATGTCATATAGTTGGAATCATACAGTATGTAGCACTATAAGACTGTTCACTTAGCAATATGCGTTGAAGTTTCTCCACGTCTTTTCACGGCTTCATAGTTCATTTCTTTTTATCGTTGAATAATATTCCATTCATTCATTCACCTGTTGAAAGACATCTTGGTTACTTCCACGTTTTGGCAATTATTAATAAAGCTTCTATAAACATGTGTAAGCAGGTTTGTTGTGTTTTCAACTCATTTGGGTAAACACCAAGGAGCATGACTGCAGGATTATATGGTAAGAGTATGTTTAGTGTTGTAAGAAACTGTCAAACCATCTTCCATTTTGCATTTTCACCAGCAATGAATGAGAGTTCCTGTTGCTCTACCTTCTTTCCAGCACGTGGTCGTCAGGGTTTTGGATTTCTGCCAGTCTAATAGGCTGAAATTCTTATAGGCCATATGTAGTATTGTTTTCATTTGCATTTCCCTGATTACGTAATGTTGAACTTCTTTTCACATGCTCATTTATTACCTATGTATCTTCTTTGCTGAGGTGTCTAGATGTTTTGCTCATTTTTTCATTGGGTCCTTTGTTTTGTTATTGTTAAGTTTTACAGTTATTTGTATATTTTGGATACTACATCTGTATCAGGTATACGTTTTGTAAATACTTTCTCCCAGTTTGAGGCTCATCTGTCATTCTCTTAACAGTGTCTTTCGCAGAGCAAAATTTTTTAAGTTGAATGTGTTGGGAAAAAGCTGAGTGTTGGGAGGGGAAACTGAGGCAGGGCTTGCATAATGTCATCTGGAATGTGTCTAGATTTCTAGCCCTCCTAGGCTCCTAGTCTCCTATTCCCATTATCTCAAGTAGCAGAACATGTTCCATGTAAATACTAAACCATCACAGCTGTAAATCATGTGCTTAATGCAACGTGCCCTTTTGACCTCCAAATTCTCACCACCTCTTTCTTTGTTGGATTACCAATAAATAGCATGGGCTCCCAGCGCTCAGGGTCTTTGCAGCCTTCATACACTAGTGATGGCCCTCTGGTGTCCCACCTTTCTCTCTCAAGCTGTCTTTTTCTCAATCCTTTGACTCTGCCGGACTTTGCCACCCCCACAACCTGGTGCTGGGTCTGATCACCCCAACAGAATGAAACTCCTCTTACCAACGTTTTCCTTCATTGATCTTGCTTTGCTGTTGTATCTAAAAAGTCATCCCCAGAGCAGAGATCTTCTAGATTTTACGTATGATATCTCCTGGGAGTTTTATAGTTTCATATTTTACAGGTAAGTCTATGATCCATTTTGAGTCAATTTTTGTGGAAGATAAAGGCCTATGTCAGGATTTATACTTTTACATGTTGATGTACCTGTGTCCTAGCACCATTTGTTAAAAAACAACTATCCTTTCTCCACTGAATTGCCTTTGCTCCTTTGCCAAAGATCAGTTAACTGTATTTGTATGGGTTTATTTCTGACCTCTCTCTCGTGTTCTATTGATCTATTTGCCTGTTCTTTTGCCAATACTACACTGTCTTAATAACTGTAGTTGTACAGTATGTCTTGAAGCTGGGTACTTTCAGTCCTCCAAGTTTGTTTCTCAGTATTGTATTGGCTATTCTGTGAGATTTTGTTGTTTGTTTTGCCTCCCCCTATAAACTTTGTAGTTTTTGTTTTTATTTATTTATTTTTTTTGATGGAATCTTGTTCTCTCGCCCAAACTGGAGTGCAGGGTGCAGTGGTGCGATCTCGGCTCACTGCAACCTCCTTCTCCCAGGTTCAAGCGGTTCTCCTGCCTCAACCTCCCAAGTAGCTGGGATTACAGGCACCCGCCACCTCGCTTGGCTAATTTTTGTATTTTTAGTAGAGATAGGGTTTTGACATGTTGGCCAGGCTGATCTTGAACTCCTGACCTCAGGTGATCCACCCACCTCAGCCTCCCAAAGTGCTGCTATTACAGGCATGAGCCACTGTGCATGGCCCCTATAAACTTTAGAATTGAGTTATAGATATCTCATATGCACTGTTTGAAATTCACAACTCTGTCACAGTGGTATGGCAAAAGTCATTTAATTTACCCATTCACAGGTGAGCTGAGGCCCAACGCAGTTAAGAATTTGTCCAATGTCATGAAGAGACTCAAATTCAGGTCTCCACTGCCAAGCCCCCGGCATTTTTCTTTCCACTGTATCTCCAGACAGAACAATCAAACATGTCTATGTATTGGCTCCAGCTGATTGCCTCATATACCTGGCCTGTATGCAAAACAGAACCCAGTATTTATCAGAAACACAGATCTACTGCACAGCAACCTGCCTGTAAAACTACCAACAGTTCAGAGTGACTGGGAAACTGACAGCTTGTGGTGTTCAGAGGGCAGAGAATGAGGAAGCTGGCAGCTCCACATGCCAGAAATGAGAACGGTCAAGCTGTTAAGATGTGGCTGCCTGAACTGTCCTTCAAAAACCAAACGGCTCACTGGAACTACCATCAAGATACTAAGACACCAAGTAAATTGTCTGTGCTAAAATACAGCTATCCCTTGATCTTAAATCCCTTGCTATTTCACAAGTACATATCTAAAGCTGAGGGGAAAATTATTCTCTTGTATCATATATGATACGTGACACTTCTTCCCAAACTGAATCTAAAAAAATCTATTTTTCTATATATTTTTTGTTAGAGAAATAATACCAGTTTTAGGAAAATTAAAAATGCAGAAAACTATAAGAATAAAACCAAAATCATATATTTGTATCACACTAAGATAACCACCATTACAAATTTAGTGTTTTCCTTTTAGTATTTGTTCCATGCTTATATCTAGTATCTGAGGATTGTTCTTTTTAATTAATTTTAATTATTTCACTTGGCCCACTGTATTGGGATGTGTGTATATCTGAATGTTTTGTTACGGTATCATAGGCTTTTCTTATGACATTGCATATTTTCATGATGACTTTCAATGGTTGCATTATATTCTATCATATGGCTCAATAATTATTTAATAATTCTGCTACAGTTAGAAAATTTGCTACTCAAAGCACAGTCTTGTACATGTCTTCATTTATATCTCTGATCTCAAAATTGTCCTTCTTAAGTAAGGACATGCTTTTTGTCTTAGGGGGCAGCCCTCTTCAAAGATTTTGTTGTCAGTTTTGTCAAAACATGTGTGTTTTCAACACATTAATGCCATATTTTTCCCACTGTCTTCACATCTGAAAACAATGTAAGACACTTACCTTGTCTCTTTTCCATCAGTTTGTTTGTTTTTACCCTCCTGGTAGCTCTCAACCAGATACAAATGTCTTTTTTAAAAGTTAAGATAGAGATGTGGGACAGTAACCTTTAAAATGGAGATCCTCAAATGAAAACTAAACCAAGTGACTGTCAAAAAAAAAAAAAAAAACAAACAAAAAACCATACAGATTTGTCATTAATAAGGACCTGCCAGACAGAACTTGCCAATGGTTTCAATGCTTCTGTGCATAAGAATTACTGAGATGGCCTGAAAAACTTTCTCTTCCAATTTCAATGAGTTGAATTTTCTCACTTTTGAAATGTGTAAATATAAACATGATAAAATGATAATGAAATGGGAAAAAATTCAACTTCTTTTTCTCTTCCTCCCTCTTCTGAGAATATATAAGGCTAATGGCTGAACTCTTTCTTTTGCCATCTTAATTACCTTTTTCTGTCCAGTTTATCAAATATGCTGTGCAGTCATTTGTATTGAGTTATTGAAATCATCTAAGGCACTACACCAACTATATTTTTAAAGCAATGTTTAAACCATATATATAAAGTGTCTTAAGGTAGAGTGGGTAATTGATTGACTACTTGTATAATTTTAGAGTCACCAAAAAGCACGTCAACCTTAATATACTTTCCCACAGTCCCAGTTACTTCCATATTACGTGACCTTTATTACAAGAAAGGAATACTATAGGCTAAAATTGCTTGTAGATATATGCAAAAATGCTCAGCAAAATATTAACAAATGAAACCAGCAACATAAAGAATAACAAAATGGAGTGTATTCTAGGAATACAAGAATAGTTTAGCATTTGAAATCAATAAGTATAATTCATTATATTAACAGAACAAAGAAGCAATACAATATGAACATCTCAGTAGATGAAGGAAAAGCAACTAGCAAAATTCAATATCCATTTATGACAAAAAATATCAGCGAACTGGAAATGGAAGAAAACTTCCTCAATCTCATGAAAGGCATCTATTAAAAAATCTATAGTTAACATTAAATTAAACTCTGAACATCCTCCCACTAACATTGGAAATAGGGAAAGATGTCTGTTCTCCTCATTTCTACTCAGCATTATGCCAAAAGTCCCAACCAGTGCAAAAAGACAAGAAGAAGAAAGAAAAGACATAAAGGTTGGAAAAGAAGAAGTAAAACATTCTTTATTTGAAGACCATATTATTTTTTATGTAGAAAGTTCTAAGAAATTGAAACAAAAACTAATAGAACTAAAACATAAGTTTAGCAAGATCTCAGGATATGAGGTCAACATGCAAAAATCAGTTGCACAGTATTTCTATATACTAACAGCAAACAATGGGAAACATGTTTATCCATTTGTAATCGTGTCAAAAATAAAATGCTCAGGAATAAATCTGACAAAAGACATGCAAAATATGTTGAACTACAAAACATGGGCTGGGCGTGGTGGCTCACGCCTGTAATCCCAGCACTTTGGGAGGCTGAGGCAGGAGGATCGCTTGAACTCGGGAGTTGTAGACTAGCCTGGGAAACATGATGAAACCCCGAGTCTTCCAAAAATACAAAAAAATTAGCCAGGCGTGGTGGTGTGCACCTGTGGTCCCAGCTACATGGGAGGCTGAGTTGGAAGGACTACTTGAGTCTGGGAGGTGGAGGTTGCAGTGAGCTGAGAATATACCACTGCCCCCCAGCCTGGGTGATGGGTGAGAGCCTGACAAAAAAAAAAAAAAAAAGTGGGGGGAGAAAAGAAAAAAGTA
>NW_012101721.1:4172700-4175156 GCF_000951045.1 Mandrillus leucophaeus
CAAGAGATCGAGACCATCCTGGCCCATATGGTGAAACCCCATCTCTACTAAAATACAAAAATTACCTGAGCATGGTGGCATGCACCTCTAATCCCAGCTACTTGGGAGGCTGAGGCAGGAGAATTGCTTGAACTCAGGAGGAGGAAGTTGTAGGGAGCCGAGATTGTGCCACTGCACTCTGGCCTGGCAACAGAGCAAGACTCCGTCAAAAAAAAAAAAAAAAAAAGAAAAAAGAAAAAAGCCTCTGGTGTCATCCCAGATTTATAGGAGATTGTAGTGCACATTTACCACACCTCAGTTCTAAAGCCATAGGTCTATGGAAGCATTGAAAGATGTAGGTGTTCTATAGAGCCTGCACTTGAAAAACAGGGCACACTAGGGCAAGTCAACTCTGGAAAAATAGCCACCTCAGTAAATAATTTGCAGAAGTGAGGACAGAGCCATTGCACAGACAGACCCTGCTCCTTGGATCATCTGTGGAGGTTTCAGGATAATCTTAACTCCCAAAACATTTTAAGGTAATTTAGTACAATTTCCTAGCCTCCTCATATAGCTATAAATTATCAATATTTGTATGAGGGGGATGCAGAAATGCATTATTTCATGTTTGAGATGTGGCAAGCCCCTGTCTATGGATTGCATAGAACTTCTGAATTTCACCTGGTCTGAGGGTCCCACAGAGAACTTAATTAACTTGTCACTCAGCAGCTCACTCAGGGATGGGTCCAGGTAACTAGAGCCACCAGAGCGGGGTTGCTGTCTCAGCTACCATCTTGGAAAGTACCACCAGTCTGATTCAGATACAAGTGGATTCTGAGAGTTCTCAGGGATGAAGTTCATAACCCTGAACATATCAGCACCCATCTAAATTAACCCTACATGCCGGCCATCTCAGGCCTTCCCGGCAAGGTTAGAGATGTAGGCATTCATGTGATGTTTTCTATATACCACAGAATGCCGTCTTATTAACTTATAGTGGTGGCTATACTTTTCTGGTGGCTGGAAGTGACTTCTTTCCAGGGAACCTACGTAGTACATTGAGAATTTGGACATTCAGATCAGTGGTCAAAAGGTTGCTTGGTGGGCAAATAATCAGAGTTTACAGCTTAGATAGTCTTCAAGGATTTCATTTATCCCATGAAAGCCTACTGAAGCCATCCCTACTATGTAGAAAAAAGAATGATGAGAATGTTTGTGCCCGCTAAATGTAGTGTTTTTTTTCTCTCTCTCTCTCCCTTTCCCCTGCACACCCCTATCTTTGGAATGTATTGGATTGGATAAATACTAACATATTGTTACTATTCATTTGCCTTTCCTATATGGTAGAATAATTCCAATAGTAATGAAATATTAATTGATTGGAATTAATAATGCTTATGTTATTAACAGTCTTATTCCATTTATATTAATTTATTCATTCTTGTAGCAAGTATTTATTGAACTTTTTCTATGTGTCAGGTACTATTCTAGGCAATGGGGATATGGCATGGAAAAAGCAAGAAATATTTCTGCACCCTTGAGGGCTTACGTCTTGTCTCCTATATTTTCCAGAATGCACGCTGTTCACTTTAATTGAATCTGGGTTTTTGCCAGCACATCACAGAATGAGGTTAGGTATCATTCTTTGAGAATGACTATCCTGGGTTCGAGATCATCTATATATGGACCATACCCGTGAAAATGAACTATAGCTTATTTTGGCAATGACCACTATTATCTGGCATTAATATAGCATTTTCTAATTAAAGAAACATTTCGCTTTGGCAGCAAACAGCAATCAATAAACAAGAGATTATCAGTGACATATAGGCGAATGTGGCAGAATTCATATCAGGCTAGGTTTTGTTTTTGTTTTTGTTTTTCAGTGATACATAAGAGGCACAACACTTAAATTTAAGGGAATACTGGAGTTTTAAATGTGATCTGATGGCATTTGGAAATTCTTCCCTGAAAATGCATATTCTTGAAATAAATGTATACCTCCCATTGTATATGCATTTTATGAGCATGAATAAAAAGAAAATAATGATTCTATAATTTTATGCAAGACCCAGAATTTTTCTTCACTGTAAACAACATGTCCTTATTAAACAAGCAGTACATGTTACCTGAGCACTATTCTGTTAACACATGCACTGTCTTTGTAATAATATCATATCTGCATCAGGATTGTGACTGATGCTGTTGGTTCCCTTCCCAACAACATTCCTTGCATCATTCCTTGCAAGCAGAATCATTATTTTCTTTGAGTGGTTTAAGGAGCAAGACCTCCTTCTGAACCCAGAAGATGAATCATGATTAGTCTATGATTACATCTTCCTTTCCAGTGATTGGCAGGCATGAATATTTGATGTATTCTGGCCAATGAGGGATGAGGAGGAATCCTCCTGGGGGCTTATGGGAAGGGCTTTTTCACTCATAAAAAGAGACAAAGAGAAAGCAACTTTTTTCCTGCC
>NW_012101721.1:4182092-4197724 GCF_000951045.1 Mandrillus leucophaeus
GGGGGGAGAAAAGAAAAAAGTACAAAACATTACTGAGTAAAAATTTAAAATACCTAAATAAATGCAGAGATATACCATCTTCATGGAAAAGAAGGCTCAATATTGCTAAAATGTCAGTTCTTCCCCTATTGATTTATGGAGCCAATACAACCCCAGTGATAATACCTATACCTATAAGGTATACCTTATACCTATATAAGTATAGGTCAATTGATTTTTTTTTTTTTTTTTTTTTTGAGACAGAGTCTTGCTCTGTTGCCCAGGTTGGAGTGCAGTGGCACAATCTCAGCTCCCTGCAACCTCCCTCCACCTCCTGTGTTCAAGAGATTTTCCCACCACAGCCTCCCAGTAGCTGGGGTTACAGGCATGTACCACCACGCCCAGCTAATTTTTTGTATTGGTCAATTGATTTTAAACAAAGATGCCCAATAAATTCAGTGAAAAAAGGGAAGTTTATTCAACAAATGGTGCTGGAACAATTAAACACACACGCACAAATATATATATTTGAATATTTGAACATATATGTGTGTAAATATATATATAAATGTATAGACACATATATGGAAAGATAAACCTTGGCCCCATCTTATACCCTACAAAAAATTAATTTGAGGTAAGTTATATACCCTAATATAAGAGCTAAAAGGATTACACTTTTAGTAGAAAACACAGAGTAATATTATAAGCTAAAAAAATCCTAAGCTCCCTAACTGACTGAACAGACCCCCCCTTAGCCAAGGGGACCCCAGAGAAACCTACAAATCTGAGTTCGTGGTTATGATGGGAAGGGAGGTCAGTCACGCCTCATTATACGCTCTCCCTTTTGGAGCTTAGGCACCAATGACCAACATTAATGTTAAAATAGAAATCATAAGACTGACAAAACAGGCTTTTTGTGGCAATAGAATACCAAATTATAAACAAAACCTAAGTCTATGCAAGGCTCGGGTTAAGTCACATCCTATGAACCATAAAATCCTGTTAATGTGTGTGTGCATGTGTGTGTTTTAAGTAACCCGGTGTAATGTGACTTACTGACCAATAAGACTCTGGTGTAGCATCACATGACAGATAGCAGACTGTGTATCTTAAGCTTTTTTTTTTTCTACTGCAAGTCTTTAGACAAAGCTTCACTCTTTCAAACCAATTGTTGACTAAAGAACACCTAAAACCCACCTATGACTTTAAGCCCCTACTTTGAGATGTCCCACCTTTGTGGGTCAAACCAATATATACATTCCATGTATTGATTTATGATTTTACCTGCAATTTCTGTCTCCCTGAAATGTATACAGCCAAACTATAACTCGATTGCCTTGGGCTCACTTTTTCAGGACCTCTTGAGACTCTGTATTCCTGAGCTGCGGTCACTCATATTGGCTCAAAACGAACCTCTTTAAAACATTTTACAGAGTTTAACTATATTCTGTTAATATCTTGTGATACTATAAAATATATATCTGGCCTCTGTCCTGGTTTCCTGACACATCTCTCTGAAAACCCTTGGAATCTCCAAAGTGATGTGTTTCTTTAAAATATGCTAATAAGATGACTGTTGGGTGGGGGCTCCTGAAGAGATGGGGACTGGTTGCCAGAGGAACCAATCACATGATTAGGGGTTGGAACTTTCAGCCCCACCCCCAATCTCCAGGAAGGAGGGGCTGAAGATTGAGTTAATCACCAATGGCCAATAATTTAATCAATCATGTCTCTGTAGTGAAGTCACTATAAAACCCTAAAAGACAGGGTTCAGAGAGCTTCCAGGTTGCTGAATACAGCCACGTGCAGGGAGGGTGGTGTACCACAACTCCTGGAGGAAAGAAAAAACTGAAGCAAAATTTTTTTAAAAATTGGCAGCCCAAGATGGCTGCAGGTTGGATATACATTTAATAACTGTGGATGGTTAATAGAAACAAGGCCTATGAACAAAAGCTGAAATCTCAGCCTGCAAGCCTAGAGCATGTCAAATATTCCACTGACCTGTGTCAATGACAACCTTGCCTATAGATGAAGAACAAAGGCAGGATAAAATCAATCATCCCCCCCCAGACCCCGAGATGCTTACATACATGTTAACCTTTTATCCTATATACCTGAACCACATATTTGCTTTATCTTATTTATAACAACACTGAGCACCAATTAGAGTTGTAAGAATGTCACCTTTCCTTCTCATCCACCTTCTCATTTTCTGTGAAAGAGAATGTATAAGTACTGTGCTTCGGGTAGTCCACTCCGGGACACATTCTTGGTTTGCCCCTGAGACTCCGTTTCCAGGGTACAGTTAAGAAATTCTGACATTCTGGGATGGGCCATTTGGAGGTCTAGTTGCATAAGGACCAATGTAAACTTGGGAAAATTTATCTAGAGGAACTTTTAGACAAACGGTCAGATCTTAAGGCTCCTCGATTAGGACTCTAAACCAAAAGGAAGATCATTGTCTGCCTCTAGGAGAGCCCAAAATAGCAAATAACTTATCCAGAGCTAAGAAGACCCCAGGACACTGGTTGATTGGCAGGGGAGAAAGATGCTTTTGAATATGACACTGTGTTGGTTCTTATAGATGTCCTCTGATCACATCAAATGGAGTTGGTCTTAAGTTTCCTGATGGAGGGAGCTATAAGAAAGTGGGAAAACAAAATCACATGTTAGTGAATCCTTGTAAGTGACAGCAACACTGCTGAGAGAGCCCTTCCCCATCTCAGGAGGTGTGATATTGACAAAGTGAAACTCCAATGGCAATACCAAGGTCAATCCATGAGGCAGGAGTAATAACAATTTAGGAAACTGAACAAGCCAATAAATTGCATTTTTCCAACAAATTCCTGAGCGAATTGAAAAAGAAGATACGGGGATGAGATGGATGAAGAGGAAATGATTATTTTTATTACCAATGAAGTTGATGTTGAAGAATGTGGGTTTTATCTGGAGGCAGATGGAATTCCCAAGACTAAATTCCAGAACCAAACAGACTTACCTACTCAGCCACAGGTAGTTCCAGACCCAAACCAATTTTTATAATTCAATTTCCCTTGGTTATCCTTGCATTGCTATAGTCTGAGAAAGCAAGAACTGTACTTTTTTTATTTTTTAATTATGGAAAGTATAAAACATTACAAGAGCATAATAAACCCCAATGTAAAAAAAGATTAAATAACAGGGCCTCCAAATAACCCACCCTAGAAGGTCAGAATTTCTTAACTGACTCTGAAGATTAGGCTTTCTCCTGTTGGAGTCATAGATTTGTAAGAAATGGACAGGACCTCTCCTCAGCCAGAAGACTAGGTCAGAGAAGTTGGGTGACTATCAAGAGTCCCAACTAGGAAACAGCATAGGTTAAGTAGAATGGAGACATTCGAATTCCCAATCCAGAATTAAAAGTCTTATCTATAAAGATATACTCTTGAGGAATTTTTTGTTTGAATGAGAGAAAAGAAACCCAATGTAAATTAGTTTAAACTCAAAATGGAATTTATTGGAAGGGGACTGAGTTAGTTCACAGAATCAAAAGAAAAAATACTATAAACAAGGATACACTGAAAATTTCAGGGAATAGACGTGTGGATACAAATACCATTAATACTCTTTGTCTCTCTTCTCATTTTTTTTCTTTTCTTTTAGATAGTTCCTCAGAAATTTCGTACCAATAATAAAGTCCTTAGGATTGCAGATGTGTTTTAAAACTAAATTAGCACAGATTCATGGTTATTCTTATAAACACATCAGAATTACTTATATTGAAGTACACGGGATGTTTTTTTCTTCTTTTTTCCGGTGAGTATTACATTTAGAAAATTTACTATTAAAAAAACATTTTAAAAGGCAATTCCTTGATACTTCATTGTACATCTTTCCTGAGGCAAGTTATCACACTTATCTCAGTCAGCCTTAACGTTGGCTTATGTCAGTATCCGATTCGTCCACTAGATAGTCTGCTTTCCAGCTTTAGGTTTGCCACTCACTGCATTTTATTTGCACCCTCACCAGTCAGGAAGATTATGTTAAACTTCACTTTCTGTTGTTTATATTACAAAAACAATAAGTATTTTTTCACTCACATCCTGTCCCACCAACCTACCACTCTTTGGCATGTGGGATGTTAGGAAAGGCAGTCATGGGCAGTTTCCTGGACCCTTGCAGGCTGGGTAAGAATGTACATTGGGCCTGGAACACTTCCTTTCATACTGATAAGGACTCTTCACAGCCTGTGCTGGGCTTATTGTCTTCTTTGGGAGAGTTTCTCCCTATTCTGGGCTTGATGTGTGCTTCAGTGCTCTGCTTAAAGTATATGGGTCATATGGCACCTGGCCGTCCCCACTGCTACAGAGGAAGTGGGTTCTTTACTTGCAGCACAAGAAGGGTGCATGCAGACCATCTCCCGGCGTCATCTGCAAGGTGAGACCTGCTGGCCATGGGGGACCCATGCTTACTATTAAGCCTGATCTTGTCTCTTCACTATGTGAATAAAGCCTTGTTCCCTCCAGTGCCTGTGACCTGATTCTTTGAGTGTTTCCCGGTGATCCCGATACCTGCAAACCATGCAGTGGGTTGACATCTGGGGCCTGTTGCTCCTGGTGGCGGGCATTGTTATCCTCTTTCTTACCCTCCCCACAGTGGGACTCTCCTAGAAACAGTGACGGGGTCGCTTGCTCAGCAGGTGGGGATGTTGGGAAAATGTGGGCGATGCCTTTCCTGCATATCACTTGAGAAACACTATAGAACATACTTATTTTAATTCCTTGCCATTCCTACCTTTTCATAGATGCGCAATACATGGTACTTGAAGTAAATTGACCTATAATAAATACCACCTCAAAGATCCTGCTGGGCAACTTGGAGAGCTGCAGACCCACTCTGAGAGCCATTTCTGCAGCATCTTCTCTGTGGAAGAGGAGAATGCTCCTTCACCTCAGCCCTGTCCCGCCAGGGACAACGGTGGCTTGCCTGAGGCAACCAGCCCACAACCTGATTACCGCAGCTTCCCTTGGAGATGGAGCCACCGACCCAAAAAGAACAAGGGGTGGGGTTCCCAAACCCTCACCTCAACTGCAGGTCTGATCTAGTAGCACATCCAGACATTTAGCTGGGCGAAGTGTCTGTAGTTAAGACTGTAACAAAATCGATCAATGACCTGCAGTCCTTACTTGCTTGTCCACTAGATTAAGATGTGGTGGGGTGAAAACACATGACGGTAGCAGGGAGCTGGCATCATTGGTAGTTCCAGACTGTCCTGTACTTGAAATGCAAACGAAGAGGGAAGACAAATGCCTTAGGTTTTGTTCTATACACACAGCTGTGGTTATGGCCATAAAGCCCTTGCTTTCTGACTCAAAGCTGTCTCCTTGTTCCTACAACAAATGCATGACTTACTCACTGAAACAAATCACAGAGTCCATATATAAATGCATCACTAGAGATTTCGACAAGACGACGACCAAAAAAAGACTGTTTTCCCTGCTCAGCGAAGATGTCAGTCAGTGCCCAAGCATTCCGGGAATGTGATGGAAATTGCATATACAGAAAAGTATGCTGTTAGTGTATTAGCCAGGGTGACCTATTCTTTTAGGCTATTCAGAGAAATAACTGTCATTTGCAGTGATTTTGTCAACTGCTCTCTCTATCATTTTGTGTAATTAGGGACAGCCATTTTCTCAAGGGTAGCAAAACATGCAGAGATTCGGCTTTCCCCCCGCCCCATAGACCAGCTCCATTTCTGTAACCCTCAGAACGTTAATGGTCTTTGAGCAAAATGAGTCATTCAGGCAGCCACGGCATCAACATGGAACACGAGGGTAACCAGACAGAGAGGCGCAGCTGACATGTGCAATCAGCTCCATGGGCAGAGGAGGGATGAGTGACAGAGCTGTTTGCGGAATGTCCTACCTGTCCATCACTGGTGCCAAAATGCCCTCTTGGATATTCGGCCTCTTATTTTTCTCTCTGGAGATCAGAGTCCCTAAGGACGTCAAAGCTTTATGTATTTTAACATGTCAGAGGAGAAAGAGATAAAATTTTCCTGCTACACAGGGTAAAGGGAATTTAAATATGTAATTGTTTTCAGAAGTTGCTTTGTTCTAGCACTACTCTTTTATCTACTGCTCTGAGAAATGACTTCATTTAGCCAAACTCTTCCCCTCCCGCCTCTACCACAGGCTTTTTCAAAGCATAAGCCACATGGCTTCGCTTCATTAGCGTCTTTGTTTGTGTAGCAGCATCACTGATGATATCAGTTATAGCTCTGGGAGAATGGTTTGTTCATACATTAACCATCATTAGGAACAAACAGCAAATAGCTTTTCTCAGGAGCAAAGCCCATTCCCTGAGCTGACACTTAGAGCCTAAGAAATGAAGCCCCATCTAGGTACTGTTTATGCCTGATTCTTAAGCTGTGTCTTACATTAGCTCTGGTGTAGTCTCCTGAGTTTAGACAACTAACTCCCTGTGTCAGTGTAGAAAGAGCTGTTGTTGTTGTCTTATAAGATTCACAAACGGTGTCCTTGGCGCTGACAGCACCTAGAAGTCCCAGAGTCTTCATTTTTTATGCTTTTTAGCATAAAAAGCATTTTCAGGTTGCTTCAAGTCATGGATGATCTTACCTGTGGCATCCAGAGACTAAGTGAAGTCTTGGCTCTCAACTCTTCAATTTACACAGCTAAGTACTTTTAAAAAGAAGAACATATACATTAAGAAACAATCCTTTAATTGTAGATTTGCTATATAATAAGTGATAGAGTTTGGCAGTAAAAATCAAACCATTGTATTACTAGCATTGGAAGAATATGATTAAGAACACTTTCAGGCCGGGCATGGTGGCTCATGCCTGCAATCCCAGCACTTTGGGAGGCCGAGGTGGGTGGATCACCTGAGGTCAGGAGTTCGAGACCAGGCTGACCAACATGGTGAGAACTGTGTGTCTACTAAAAATACAAAATTAGCCAGGTGTGGTGGTGGATGCCTGTCATCTCAGCTCCTCAGGAGGCTTAGGCAGGAGAATCACTTGAAACTGGGAGGCAGAGGTTGCAGTGAGCCAAGATGACGCCATAGAACTCCAGCCTGGGAGACAAGAGCTAAACTCCATTTCACAAAAAAAAAAAAAAAAAAAAAACAAAACACCTCCCATAGCAGTTACTTTCTCCAGTGCATTTCCTGTGACTTGATTTATCTGAGTTTTGAAAGACCTACTTCTGAGGAGTTGTAGATGATGGATATGGTGTCACTGAATCAAATCCTTCAGCTGATGCATTTTCCCAGTCATCTAAAATCCACAGTGTAAAGCAATCCATTGATTACTAAATTGTCAATACTTTTTACAACTAACTCTCACATTTGCTTTATGTTTGATTGATTTCTTGGGCCAAGGCCATTAATGAAACAAAAACGAGTCTAAAACAGTAGATTCCTTGAAGCCCACACAGACATGGCCAAAAACCTTGCTTCCTCTCTTTCCAGGATAACTTGATTATCTGTAAATGGTGACAGCCACTTTTTCTGTGATCGAACTGTCCTATTATCAAGTGACCAAAAAGATTAGCCATATTTTTTTAGTCTGATGCCTCAGGTCAAATGTATTCTGGACAAAAGTGACAGGGACAAACTTTCCACATGCTAACAGACCATATCTGCTTGAATTCTTCCTTTACCTGTGGTGCAGGCAGAAAATCTCTGTACTGTGGCTGACAGTGTGTGGATCAGTGTGAGAGGGGGTCTTTAGGGAGGACGTTCCATGCCCCAGGGAAAAGCCTAGGACTGTTCAGAATTTACTTGTTGCTGGAATACCTCTGCTCCCCACGGAGAAGCTGCTGGTTGGTGACGAGCAATGTTTGTGTTCTCAGCCACAATGTCACAGACTTAACCTGTGGCAGGTATGATGTCTGCCAAAAACAGACAGGTCTGTCCTTGCAGAGCTTGATATTCTGAAGTTATGTGACTCACTTTAGATATAATTTTGCAATTCAGCTAGGCTACCATGGATAATGAGTGGTCTAAACCAGGAGTTTAGCAAACTTTCTGTCAAGGGAAAACACAGTAAATATTTTCATCTCTGTGGGACATACAGTTTTTGTCACAATTGCTCAGTTCTCTCATTGTAGCACAGACGTGGCTGTCCACAATATGGAAAAGAATGAACACGGCTGTGTTGCAATTAATTGTATTTTGAGACAAGGTGCCACTCTGTCTCCTAGGCTGGAGTGCAGTGGTACAATCTTGGCTCCCCTGCAACCTCTGGCTCCCAAGCTCAAGTGATCCTCCCACCTCAGCCTCCCCAGTAGCTGGGACTACAGGTGTGTGCCACTATGCTCAGCTAATTTTTTTGTGTTTTTCGTAGAGACAGAGTTTTGCCTATCGCTCAGGCTGGTCTTCAACTCCTGAGCTCAAGCGATTCTCCCACCTCGGCCTCACGAAGTTTTGGGATTACAGGTGTGAGCCACCATGTCTGGCCACAAGTAATTTTATTTACAAAAACAGGCAGTGGGCTGGATTTGGCCTGTGGCCCATAGTCTGCCAACCCTTGTTCTAGAGAAGTCGTCTTCAATTCTTTTGATTTTGCATGCCGTCAGTTTAAATAAAACAAAACACCCACATACGTACAAACCCACAATGCCTTAAATACAAACCCCCAATACTGCAGATTTTTATTTATGTATCAATGATATACAAGTACAAATGTGCTAATATATTGTCTTCATTATAAAACATTTAAGAAAAGTTTTAAAAATGAGATACAGATGAATAATGCTTTTGGATGTAAATTGAATTGTTATGACTTCATACTATCGTTGCCTAAGAACTGAAAGTACAATATATATACTGAGGGCTAGGTTCAGAGTTTAGGTCAGAGGATTTAAATCCATAATTCAGATAGTTTTCTTGGTAATTGAAAGAAAATCGGCTGACTTTCTATTAAATCTAAATAGATCCTTGTTTTCGTCTTGTAATGTCACTGGCAAAAGACTCAAACTATTTTTTATTATAACAAACATATTATTTGCCGTACAGTAGACATTGTCCTGAGAGTGTCAAAAATATTAGCTTATATAATTATCATAACAGCCCTGTGTGACTGGTACTATTAGTATCCCCTTTTAAAACATTTGAAAACTGTAGCACACAGAGTTTCGGTAACTTGCCCGAAGTCACAGCTGCTAGGTGGCTGGCTCCAGAATCCTTGCTCTTATCGACTGAATTAAGCTGCCCAAGCAGGCATAGGAGAAGCGTTGGCTCTTCCACTTTCTTGCTCTCCCTTATACTTTCACTATTAGAATTCAACTTCGGTCCACACTTTCAGAAATATCACCTGTTTGGTGTATGGTGACTTTAAGTCAAACTAGATAATGTCGTCCAAATATCCACTTAACCAGGCACATGTAAACTGCAATGTATATTGCAATATAATCAATGGAACTGAATGAATGAGGGCTCCACTGTCAAACCCTCAACCTTATGGAATTCCCTCTTCCCCTTTAGGAAAACCAGAGAAACATGTCCATCTGACAGATGGACTGAGGGTGCCAGGGTCAATTTGAATGTTAAAAATTATTTAGCTTTAAATTTTTTCTTACATTTTTGAAATATAGAAATCCTAACATATTCTTTGAATCCTCTGGTCATCTTGGGTACCTCTTGAGATATTCCATCCACAATCATCTACAGGAGTGATCTTATGTCCCAATTATATTATACTGTGTCCCCAATAAAATGTTGACCTTGTGTACAGTAATAAACATAATAAAGACTAATCTACACCATGATTAGCATTACATTAAAATAATTGCAAAGGTACAGTCAGATGTCATTGCACTAATCTTCAGCTATTATTAATCATTTTGTTAACTTAAAACCCTGCTCCTCTCTTCTGGACTTAGAGAGAAAATAATCTGCAAAGGGACTTGAGCATTGGGCAGCAGCTCGTGAAATATCCCACCCAGCAGTATTCCTTCTACTTCTAATTTCTCAGTCTGTGGACTGGTGCTTAACACTCTCACACTTACCTGCACACCAGAATCACCTGGAGGGCCTGTTATACCACAGATTACCCTGGACTGGAGTTTCTCATTGGTTAGATCTGGAACGGCTCCGAGAATTTGCATCTCTAACACGTTCACAGCTGATGGTGCTGCTGCTGCTCCAGGTGCCACACTTTGCGAATCACTGCTCTAGATAACTATCTGCTCCAGCTCTCCCCAGGAAGCAGAAATTGGCTTTCTGTTGTCTACGTAAGTTTTCTACTCCACATAGCCTTGTTTTCAGCCATCAATCTTGATCTCACATCCAACCCCATATCCCACATGAACCACTTAGAGCTATTCCTGCTGTCAGCCCTTATTCCATGCCAATTCTGGCTCAGTCCTTGCTCAGCAACTACTCACTACCAGACCTATCCTCAGCAGTAATTCCCGGCCTATTGTGGAGCAGAAGCTGGCATAATTATGAGAAGAACTGTACAAGGTTGTATGCTTTTCCTTCTTCGCACTCTCTATTCTTACTCTGTCCAGTTTCATATGGTCACACCCATGTTTCAACTGTCACCTCAAACTATGATTCCTAAACTTCTACCTCTTACCTACACCTCTTACCTCTCTCCTGAGCCCCAGACCTCTACATCTCAGCTTCCCACTGGGCATCTCTACCTTGATGGGCTCTAAGCATCTGAAACTCAATGTTATGGGTTGAACTGAGTTTTAAAAAGATATGTTGAAGCCCTAACCCCCAATACCTATGAATGTGTCCTTATTTGGAAATAGAATTGTTGCAGATATCATTTACTTAAGATGAGGTCATACTGGAGTAGGGTGGGCCCTTAATCTAATCTGACTAAGTGTCCTTATAAAAGGAGAAGAGACACAGACACATATAGAGAAGAGGCCATGTGATGACAGAGGCGAAGATTGGAGTAATATGCCAGGCACGGTGACTCACACCTGTAATCCCAGTACTTTGGGAGGCTGAGGCAGGCAGATCATGAGGTCAGGAGTTCAAGACCAGCCTGGCCAACATGGTGAAACCCCATCTCTACTAAAGATATAAAAAATTAGCCGGGCATAGTGGCGGACGCCTGTAATCCCAGCTACTGGGCAGGCTGAGTCAGGAGAATCACTTGAACCTGGCAGGCAGAGGTTGCAGTGAGCCGAGATTGCGCCACTGCACTCCAACTTGGTGACAGAATGAGACTCCATCTCAAAAAAAAAATAATAATAAGATTGGAGTAATAAAGCTACAAGCCTAGGAACACCAAGGACTGCCAGCAAACACCAGAAGGTAGAAGGAGATGAGGAAAGATTCTTCCCTCCAGGTCTCAGTGGGAGTACAGCCTGCTGACATTTTGATTTTAGACTTTAGCTTCCAGGACTACTACACAATAAATTTTGGTGGTTTTAACCTACCTAGTTTGTGTGATTTGTTACAGCATCCCTAGGAAATGAATATACTCATCATGTCCAAAACTGAACAGAACAACACCTTTCCTCACCAATAACCCTAACTTGTTTTTTCTCCAAAGTTCTTTTTTCAACTAATAGCAACACAGTCTACAGTCTTCTCAACTATATAAGCTAGAAACTTAGATTCATCTGGGAAGTAAGGAGCGCCTCTGCCCGGCAGCCCCACTGTCTGGGATGTGAGGAGTGCCTCTGCCCGGCCGCTGTGCAACCCTCCAAGTGTGAAGTGACAGCCTTGTGTGTGATCTTTTCTGTCTTCCCCAAGTTTGCATGTTTGACATTAAAGTTTACTTTTTAGTTAAAAGTCTTAAATTGTAGAATATAAAAAAAGAAAGAAACTTAGATTCATTTTATACTTTTTTTTATACTTCACATCTTATAAGCCACTAAAGTTTGTTACCTCTATTCCCTATCCAACTTTCTCTTTAATATTGCAGCAATTTCCAAGGTGCCTCTTTCTTTTTCCCTTCCTCGTATTTCCAGTAAATTCTCAATATCTCCTACAGTGATCTGTTTACAATATTAAAATACTTACAGTAATAATAGCTACCCTTTTCTGAGAGTTTAGTTTGTGCCTGGAGATGTGCTAAGTTCTTTCACAGATATTTGATCTTCACAATTTGAGGCAGTAACCACTATTATTATCTTCATTTTGTGGATCAAAAAACTGGTGCCCATGTTCACAAAACTATCAAATGTCAGAGTTGAGATTTGAAGTCTTACTCTATTATACTGCTTGTGGCACATCATGTCACCTCCACAAAATACAAAGCACTGGCATGGCACTCAGGCCAAGCCTAAGCTATGTTTCCAGCGTGTTACCCTACACATTCCCCTGCAGCCCTCGGCTCCAGGCACGTGAGACTGCCCATCAATCTCTGAACATGTGATTCACCTTCGTGCCCTTATGGCTTAGGTTGTAGAGTTCCCTCAATCTAGAAAGCCAGCAAGTTTTCATGGCCTAAAACCCTTCAGATACTTCGGTGCCAAGCTTACCTATTATCTCTTTCACCAAAACCCCAAGTCAGAATTACCTGTTCCTTCCTCAGGGTTGCCTACTTAGAACTTAGGCCATTCCACCTTGCTTTATAGCTTGTTTATTTCTCCCATTGTCTTGCTGGCTTCTTAATTCAAGGGTTGTGTCATTTAATTTTGTCATTTAGTTTCTTCCCATCTTTTATAACAGTGCCTCGATTAGTGTTTGTTGATTTGAATTGCTAATAACAGCAATAGTAATTTACAATAATAATGTCAGCAAGCCTTTGCTAGGCATTCATACTCAACAATTTCAGTAAGATTTGAAAAATAAAGTTTGTTTTTTATTTAGAAACATTGTATCAGTTTTTCTTTGCCCACAACTGAAAAGAAATTCTTGATCTAGTTACTTATTTTGATATCATAACAGAAGCTTCATTTGAAATGCCTATTCATTTCTATTCAATTTGATGTTTCTGTGAGATGTAGACATTTATTGTGTGGTAACATCCAAATCTGTTCATCATCCTTTAGAAATAAAATGCTCATAAAGGGAAGGAGAGGGAATCCACTTCTTTTCCTGCACTCCAGAACATTTTCCCTTTAACCCTGGATCTTGAAGCAGGTCTTGTCCATGTGAGGTTATGTCACAGCTAGTTTGGGCCTAACCTGGTACTCTGTTACATTCTGTGAGAGGAGGTCAGGCTGAATTGAAAATAGTATGTTCACCTCACCACCCTTATGGTTCTGGCAGCTTAAACCTAGCCTTCATTTATTTTGGCGTCCCTTAGAACTGACATAGGATCAAATTCCACACTTTTGAGCGAATGGAAGGAACCCAAAGAAGAAAATAGAGAAGAAACTAAGTAAGCCTCATGGGAAATCAGGCCAGAGTGGACATCCTAGCAAAGTGGCAGAATAACTTTCTGCTTAAATGAGAAACTATTTAGAAGTCAGTCATGTGCAAATAATTAAACAAAATGGTTATAAATGTGGGTGCCTTAATAAGGAACAGACTGAAGAACACGATTAGGAAATAATTAAAAGAAAAACAGTATTTTCCACAAAGCAGAGAAACGTGGTGAAAAATAATCACTCTGCTCCCTTGGGCTTTATTTTTTCCTAGCTGGAAAAATATCCCTATTTCTGCCCATAATTTGAAATATCTAGAACATTGAATTTATTGACAGGAAATGTATTTACCATCCTAAAAGGAAAAGAGTGCTGTACACATCAGAGGTACCCTAGAGACTCAGCTGTTCATAACTCTGCATGAATAGGGCGGAAAGTGCCATATTCCCATTAAAGAGCAACACAGTTGGTTAAAGAATGAACAAAAGGCAGCATTTCTTCATTAGTGTCATTGCAGGAAGCTGATGCTGTGAAAGCTGGAGGCCATCAAATGGGATATTGCAGCAATAAAACAGAATGAAAAAATGAAATGCCCCATTCTCTTGTCAGTCTCATATCCTTGTCTCTTTCTTTTTAATATACTAGGCACTACCCTGGTAAGCTAATGCATATTTGCAGTTTCGTTTTGTGTTTGGTAATTGTGCTATGGGCAATTATTCATTTGACAGAATTTACTTTAAATGAAGGAAACTGGCAGGTTGGAAGAAAAAACCCAAAGTTGCCTAATCACCAATTAAGGAAACTGCCAGAGGGAAAACTGGACCTGGGACTGGTATCAGTAAAAATGATATAATGATGCTACACTTCAAAAGACATTTTGAAGAGACATTTAATGAAGGAGGTAAGAGAAGAGGATTACAGGGTGGCTAATATATATGACTGCCAAATTTAGACCATGAAGATAGACACAATGGGGTACAGCCATTTTTGAAAGGTTTTGGACATCTAAACAACAAACGTATCCAATTGTGCTGCAGTTGACAGAAAGGCTGATTCTCTTCCTGTAAATGGAGAAAGTCGGCCACATAAACAATTTGTTGAAAACTCCTTATTGTGAAGGGATGTCACCCTGGTAGGCACCAGGGATACAAAAATGAGTAAGCCATAGTCCTGGTCCACTCTCATGGATCTCCTAATCTAGCAAAGGAACAGGCAGGCACGAAGGCTAATTGTATGCAGCTACAAAGGACGAAGCAGGCTATTCCTCTACATTTCCCAGTGAGTCTCTAATCAGTTGCCTATCAGTATTAGGGCGACCTTTCTTTCTCTAGTCTTCCTTACTCTTTTTCCCTATAGGATCCTTGATTTCGTTCAATTTCTCCAATTCCCCAACCCCAAGATTCAGCTCCATCTGGAGGAGCAGCATCAAATGGAATCTATCTTGGAATTGCTGAAGAAGCTTTAGTTCTCTACATTCACAAATTAATAAACCCTTTCCCTCTTGCTAATATTGATTGCTTCTCATAGATTAACTTCAACGAATTATTACATTAACCAAGTCCTTGTCTCTTTACTCTGTCTTACCAAAGAGTCCCCTCCCAAGAAAGTGTGAAGGAGAAAAAGAGGAGAGAAGAATGCTCTAGCTTGCCCTGGATCACATGCACCAAAATCGTGGTGTGAACAAAGTCATGTGAAATTACTGAGCCCTTGGAGGGGGCATCACAAAAGATTCCACGGAAGAAGAGAGGCTGAGTGAGTGGGATGCTTGTGCACAACCCTGTGCTGTATACTGCCAAATTAAAACATGTACGCTTTGACTTCTGTCCTAAAGAAACCTTGAATCTAACCAAGGAGAAAAAATAAACACACATGAAATTTAAAAATAAAGACAACTTAGAGTTGAATGTGTAATACAAATAGATTGAAATTTTTGGAACTGAAATTTATGCCCCTGCTTCTGTGCTAAATCAGACTAGGACTAGGCAAAAGTAACTTAGCTAACAGTTTCTGGAAAAACTTGTTTCTGGAAGTTAATGCTGTGAGCCAACTAAACTAGCTTACTTAACAAAAGACTGACAGCTTCCTTGGCAATACTCACTTTAAGAGCACCCTTACTTTGTGTGGTCATCAGTCCAAAGCTCTCCTGTCATGAACTCTGCTCAATACCAACTAGTTCTCTGCCTTGAAAGATCTGCCTTGAGTCACCTGGCCCTGGCCCTAAAATACTAAGAATACCCTTCCCTAATTTTTTCCCTCTGAGAAGATACTAAGACTGTCGAGGCCTTTACTGCAGTGAATCTAATCAGCTTTGCTTGATCGAAAGACTTTTCTCATGATCTTTTTGGGAACTGGCAGAACAAATTAATA
>NW_012101721.1:4199880-4207483 GCF_000951045.1 Mandrillus leucophaeus
TTCTGCACAGCAAAAGAAACTACCATCAGAGTGAACAGGCAACCTACAGAATGGGAGAAAATTTTTGCAATCTACCCATCTGACAAACGGATAATATCCAGAATCTACAAAGAACTTAAACAAATTTACAAGAAAAAATCAAACGACCCCATCAAAAAGTGGGCAAAGGATATGAACAGACACTTCTCAAAAGAAGACATTTATGCAGCCAACAGACACATGAAAAAATGCTCATCATCACAATGAGATACCATCTCACACCAGTTAGAATGGCAATCATTAAAAAGTCAGGAAACAACAGCTGCTGGAGAGGATGTGGAGAAACAGGAACACTTTTACACTGTTGGTGGGACTGTAAACTAGTTCAAACTAGGGATGGATGGACGCTCCAGGAGAGCCAATTTACAGAGAGGGCAGGGCACAGAAAATTCATGGTAAGGTGAGAGAAGAACATGGAATGAGCGTCAGGGCCTACGGTCAATGCATGGGCAGGCGTAGGCAGCCCTTGGTCCTGGGACTTACCAGGCCTGGTCATCCTGGCAGCCTACACACTCTGGGTAGTGTGTGAAACTCAATGAGCAATCTCACTGGACCAGCAACCCCTCAGGGCCCAAGCAACCCCGCTGTGGGAGTCCCCTAAGGGCGTGAAACAGTAGAGGAAATGTTTCTCTGCTCAACCTTTGACAGGTCAGGGAGCTTGGGGCAAGGAGGACTATGAGCAATGAGGGTTGAATATCTTTTCCTGCTCTGGAAGAGCAGAGGCCCACAGAGGGAGTGCATGTTAGAGCAGCAGAGGCTCGAGAAGGCGGCCCTGAAACATGAACATGTGTCAGACAGCCCCTTCCCCCATACTCTCAGAAGGGCTTGGGGGCTGGGGTTTTAGAAGTAACTGGAATTACTTTTATGAGTCATCAAAGCCCAGAATTAATAAGATTTTGGTTTGAATCTCAAGGAACCCCAAGCTTGAGTCCACAGGCTGCTGATGCTTGGAAACGTCGGAGTCACATCACGCAAAAGCACTGATTTCAGGATGATTTCCTGTAGGAGTCCTGGTAGGAGGGAGGTGGCTGGGGTACTCATTGTCATGCATGCCAATGCAGGAGAGGACAGAGCATAATTGCTTCAATCTGGGTCTCTTTTGCCTACTGAATTCTTACTCTCCATAGACTGATTATAGCGAAGAAACAGTCAACAGTCTAAGGAATTCTAAAATAATAGAAGCCGGTGGGAACTGGAATAGTCATAGAAAAACATTTGTGGCAGAGGTAGATGACCTGAGAAGGCTGGTAAAGAGAGTGAGAGAAGGGCTTTTACCAATATCTCTACTTGGTTCTGTATATCTGCATGCAGTCACTCTCCAAAGCCTAGGACCCCAGCAGGCAGTGCAGCCACAGGTTGGAGTCTTTGTCCTTGGGAGGAGAGAAGGAAGGCAGAAGGAGTGACAATGCTGTCATTCTCCAGCACCCACAACTTCTGGCCTCTTGGGTGGGTGTTAAAAACACCCCAGCCTTTCCAGGGCAGCTCTAATTTCAAATGATCTGTCCCAACATCTTGAAAGAATGGTAGCAAAAAGAAAAGAACTGAGGAGCTACAACCAATGCCGTTGCTCCAGTGCTGTCCCTTCACTAGCTGTGCTGTGGGTCCTTGATTGCGTCACTTTCCCTCTCTAACCCTGTTTCCTAGTCTGTAGAAAGAAGGACTAATACTGATCTTATGTAAGGGTGACGTGCACTGCTGGCTTTCCTTCTTCCCTCCTTCCATAGTAACAGAAATGGAGCCAGGCACAGGGCTGACCAGCTGGGTCACCTTTCCCCATCTTCTGTGAAGAAGATGTGACTAAGTTCTCTCCAGAGGAATATGATGGAAATGATGCCTTCCATTTCCAGCTTGGCCTCTTAATACCAGACCAGGAGCTATCATAAGCTTTCCTTTTTCCACTGGCTATGACCCAGGTGAGGCACCCACACAAAATTGGACAAAGAAACAAGATGGTGAAGACTCTGGTCCCTGAATAATTGCAGGGAAGAGAGCTGCTTGTTAAGCTAGTTTATGAAATAAATAATTTTGCTTGAACAATTGCATATTTCAAGTCCCTGAAGTTCAACCTTATCCTAATAGGGCATATCTCACAGAACTGTTGGAAGCCAAAGAGAAAAAAGGAGGAGGCATCCTCTTATAAACTGTAAAGTATTTTACAAATATATTATAGATGCTATATAACTGAATGAACCATTAATGGAAGCAACAATTGTGAAAAACTAAAATTACCCTACTGTCTGGCTGAATTATCCAGCCTAATCTTACTGCTCTGAGCAAATTAAGCGAGGATGGTAGACACCTTGGGTATTTGATATCAAGCCTCTCTTCCTATTAAAACCCCTCTTTTCTGGGGAGTCTCACAAGGTAAGGACCATGGAGCCTAAGGGGCCACATCCCCCTCCCCCTGCCTTGGCACGCAACCAGCCTAATACGAGGCTAGCGGGAGTTCATGTCCACTTCGCTGCAGAGCGGCGGAGGCAACCTGGACCGTGCCTGGGGCTTGCCCTCTGCTCCAGAACAGGAATCTTGACTGATGCCCCAGGCAGTTGTCAGCTCTCCACATCTAAGCTTACTCGCAGACACAACCTAAGCAATTAAACAATATGTGTCTTGAAAATCTCCCAATTCCCTTCATTACAGCCTTTCACGAATCCTCTCAACATCCCTCAGAAAGTGGAAAGCAGGTGTAGCTTTCCTAACTTGACAGCAAGCAGATGTTTGGGAAAAGAATTAGGCAGCTCATGAGGGCACACAGGAACAGAGCTGAGCCGAGTGTGGTACAGCTGCCCTGGGCACCTGAATCTGACCAAAGCTGCTAAGCCCAATCTCTACCTAAAAATAGTGTCTTCCCTGCCTGCCAGGAGGCCAAAAATACTAGGCATTACACTGCTGGAGAAAAGAGAATCATTCCTGTATCTTCCCTAGGAATTATCTTTCTTAAGATGCAAAAAGCTTTGGAGGAGCGGTCTCACACAACCCTCAGGTAAGAATGAGGGGTTGAATGACACCCCTCAGTCTTACCTAAGTTAATGAGTCACAATGGAGGCGTGGAGCCCCTGGGAGGAGGGGCACACAAAACACCCACTTATAAATGACAGAGCTGGGATAAGAACCCATTTCTTTCCCACGGGAAAGCCTAGACATGCCCTTTCCATGTTACCACACTTGGTCCCCAGAGCTGAAGAGGACACAAGTCAAGAGCGTTAATTGGGTCCTCTTTCTGAAATTCCCTCCGTTTATTGCAATGGAACCTCCTGAGGAACAGATTTTTGCTTCAGGTGCTTTTCTGTTAAGTGAACTTTTGCTGTCTCCTCATCAGGATGTTCTGTCCCTGAGCAGTGCAAATTATGAAATCTTCCCTAACAGCTCCAGCAACATGAGGCAGCTGAGGGACCAAAGGAGGCTGGACCTCTGGATGCAGTAAAACACAAGCACGTTCTCATCTGAGTGCTCTGCTATGGCGGTGCCCTCCAAAAAGAGGTGTATACAAACTTTATCTTTGATTCATGCTCAGGCCACCAGCTTACATGCTTGTATAAGACACAGTCTCTGAGCGCTTTAGACCAGTTTTGAAAACAGAAATCTTCTCCTTTTCCCTCACCTTCCTATTTGACACAGTTAGGTCAGCTTCTGATCTTTCTTTAAATTCTCTCCACTGCCAAGGGCCTTGATTCTCTTAAAGATCAGTCTCTCCTCCCAGCTTACAAAGACTTGATCTTCTCTGAGATAAGTGTCATTTACTTCTTTAGAAGGGAAAGGAAGATCTAAAAACTTGTTTCTAACTTATACCTTCCCTTTGTTCTATGTCAAGACTGAAATCTCTTTATTAAAAGATCACACTAATCACACAGGCTGCTGCTTTGACTGTAGGCAGGTGTCTTGAAGGAGTTTTTTCTGCAGAGGTAGAACTTGAAATGAGCTCTGCAGCAGGCAGACCCGGATCTGGAACTGAGCTTGGCTACTCACTAGCTGTGACAATATGGGTTAGTGACTTAGTGACTCAGTTTCCTGTTGTGAAAAATGGAGATGAAGAGCCCTTTCTCACAGGCTTCTTGTAATAATTAAAGTATATCATACATGTTAAATACCTGGAGCTCAATAACTACAGTTTCTCTCATTTTCCAACATCCTGCAGATAAAGAATCTGGGGTTGGGCGCGGTGGCTCACGCCTGTAATCCCAACACTTTGGGAGGCTGAGATGGGCGGATCACCTGAGGTCAGGGGCTCGAGACCAGCCTGGCCAACATGGTGAAACCCCATCTCTACTAAAACTACAAAAATTAGCCAGGCATAGTGGTGTGCACCTGTAATCCCAGCTACTCGGGAGGCTGAGGCAGGAGAATCACTTGAACTCAGGAGGCAGAGGTTGCAGTGAGCTGAGATGGCGCCAATGCACTCCAGCCTGAGCAACAGAGCAAGACTCCATCTCAAAAAAAAAAAAAAAAAAAGAATTTGGAAGATGAGGTATCATTGAGACAATACTGTGGTTTAGTTGCTTGAGATATGGTCCAGGACCGCTTCCATTGTGAAATATAAAGAAACATTACAGAAGAGATTGCACACTGCCTGTCAGCTCTTGGCTCTCATACAGTGAGATGCTATAGTCTTAGAGGGATCTCATCAAATAAAACAACAACAGAGTGACAGCCTAGTTTAAATTCACTACAACTGACACACTAACAAGTTACTCCCACAGTTATTCTAAAATCTTAAACTACAAAATGTCAAGCTGGAGAAAAAAATAGAATGTAACTATTTACTTGTTCTTTTTTGAATTTTTTTTAAAAACCTTCCAAATAACTACATTTAAACGCTCTTAAATCAAAGCACACTTGAATTTTTATTTGGAGTCTTTTTTTATACTTTATGTTCTAGGGTACATGTGCACAATGTGCAGGTTTGTTACATATGTATACATGTGCCATGTTGGTGTGCTGCACCCATTAACTCTTCATTTACATTAGATATATCTCCTAATGCTATCCCTCCCCCCTCCCCCCACCTATTTGGGGTCTTAAAGATAAACTATGTGTTTCCAAGCAGTCCAGTATTTGGCACAAATTTAGGTCGCTTAATTTTGTTTGACTAAGGAAGGTATCAATATGAACAGATGGGATGAGGTATAAACAGGATTATGTGTGAAAGCCATTGTGTGTTTTAGTCTTTATGCCTTCAAAATATATAATACAATCATTGAAAGAACAAGTTTGATTAAGTGACCTGTAGAGCAAAAATGGAAATCTTCATATGTACCATATGCATAAGGTAATTCCTTTTGGTTTTTTTATTGCAAAATGGCCTTTGAATTTGATTCTTAGGGAAGGGACTTTGTTTGGAGCAGGAGCTCTTATGTGAACCCCCAGACTCCTTGAAATCATTTGCCAAATTTTGCATGCATATGGCTATGTACATTTTTAAATTTTTTTAAATATTTATTTATTTATTTATTTATTTTTGTATAGAGAGCTTATGTCTTTCAGCAGATTCCCTTTTAAGAAAAACTTTTCTTTTAGGTTCGGGGGTACACGAACAGATTTGTTATACAAGTAAACTTTGTCACAGGGGTTTATTGTACTGATTATTTTATTATACAGGCACTAAGCCTAGTATCCAATACTTATTTTTTCTGCTCCTTTCCCTCCTCCCACCCTCCACCCTCAACTAGGCCCCAGTGTTTATTGTTCCCCTCTTTGTGTTCATGAGTTCTTATCATTTAGCTCCCAGTTATTACTGAGAACATGCCATATTTGGTTTTCTATTTCTGTGTTAGTTTGCTAATAACCTCCAGCTCCATCCATGTTCCCACAAAAGACATGATCTCATTGTTTTTTAAGGCTGCATAGTATTCCATGGTATATATGTACCACATTTTCTGTATCCAATTTGTCGTTGATGGGCATTTAGGTTGATTCCATGTCTTTGCTACTGTGAATAGAGTTGCAATGAACATTTGCATGCATGTGTCTTCATAGTAGAACGGTTTACATTCCTTTGGGTATATACCTAGTAATGGAATTGCTGGGTTAAATGGTATTCCTGTTTTCAGCCCTTTGAGGAATCATCATACTTCTTTCCACAACAGCTGAACTAATTTACATTCCCACCAACAGTGTATAAGTGTTCCCTTTTATTTGCAACCTCACCGGCATCTGTTATTTTTTGACTTTTTAATGATAGCCATTCTGAGTGGTATGAGATGGTGTGTCACTGTGGTTTTGATTTGCATTTCTGTAATGATCAGCGATATTGAGCTTTTTTCATATGCTTGTTGGCTGCAGGTATGTCTTCTTTTGAAAATGTTCATGTTCTTTGCCCACTTTTTAATGAGGTTGTTTTTCTCTTATAAATTTTTTTAAGTTCCTTATAGATTCTGGATATTAGATCTTTTTCAGATGCATAGTTTGCAAGTATTTTCTCCCATTCTGTAGGCTGTTTACTCTGTTGATAGTTTCGTTTGCTGCGCAGAAGCTCTTGAGTTTAATTAGATTGCACTCGTCAATTTTTCAGCAGATTCTCAAAGGGGTTCTTCACTCTAGAAAAGTTTAAAAGCCTGCAGTTTGAAGGAGATTGCATAATGCCAAGAGATTACCCAATCTTGACATTTCTTATTATCATGTCTAGGCCAAGCCATCAAGTCCACCCTCTCCCTCTTGCTACCTTCTCCTTTCTTCCCTGCTGCAAGCCCAAGGAGATAGCAACTGAGACTCTGACTGTGCTTCTGCTCTATTTTATCACAGAAGACATAGTTCACTAAACCTCTGCACCCCATCAGGCTAATTACCTCCTCCCAGAAAGACTTCTCCTCCTGATGCCATCAGAGCTAAACAATATGTGTCAACTAGAAGTGACCTGTTCTTCAATAGGCATTGAGCAGAGGTTCACTTCTAGGAACTTTTTTACAATTAAATACTTTGCCTAAATTAATCTTCACCACAATTCCATGAGTTGCCTTTTTTTTCTTTTTTTTGTTTTTCAGATGGAGTCTCGCTCTGTTGCCTAGGCTGGAGTGCAGTGGTGCCATCTTGACTCACTGCAACCTCTGCTTCCCGGATTCAAGCAATTCTCCTGCCTCAGCCTCCTGAGTAGCTGGGAATACAGGCACGCACCACCACGCCCAGCTAATTTTTTGTAGTTTTAGTAGAGACAGGGTTTCACCATGTTGGTCAGGCAGGTCTCGAACTCCTGACCTTGTGATCTGCCCACCTCAGCCTCCCAAAGTGCTGGGATTACAGCTGTGAGCCACTGCACCTGACTGAGTTGGCTCTTTTTATTTTCATTTTAAAGAGGAAGTAACTGAGTCTAAAAATGGTTAAATAAGTTGTCCAAGTTCGCGTGTCTGGTATATTTAAAAGGAAACCACTGAAGGGTATTTAAGTGGGAGAGTGGTATAATCAATCTGCATTCTTAAAAGATTACTGATACCAGCTAGGCGCGGTGGCTCACACCTGTAATCCCAGCACTTTGGGAGACTGAGGCGGGCAGATCACGAGGTCAGGAGATCGAGACCATCCTGGCTAACACAGTGAAACCCCGTCTCTACTAAAAATACAAAAAATTCACCAG
>NW_012101721.1:4210753-4245147 GCF_000951045.1 Mandrillus leucophaeus
TCCCAGCTACTCGGGAGGCTGAGGCAGGAGAATCACTTGAACTCAGGAGGCAGAGGTTGCAGTGAGCTGAGATGGCGCCAATGCACTCCAGCCTGAGCAACAGAGCAAGACTCCATCTCAAAAAAAAAAAAAAAAGAATTTGGAAGATGAGGTATCATTGAGACAATACTGTGGTTTAGTTGCTTGAGATATGGTCCAGGACCGCTTCCATTGTGAAATATAAAGAAACATTACAGAAGAGATTGCACACTGCCTGTCAGCTCTTGGCTCTCATACAGTGAGATGCTATAGTCTTAGAGGGATCTCATCAAATAAAACAACAACAGAGTGACAGCCTAGTTTAAATTCACTACAACTGACACACTAACAAGTTACTCCCACAGTTATTCTAAAATCTTAAACTACAAAATGTCAAGCTGGAGAAAAAAATAGAATGTAACTATTTACTTGTTCTTTTTTGAATTTTTTTTAAAAACCTTCCAAATAACTACATTTAAACGCTCTTAAATCAAAGCACACTTGAATTTTTATTTGGAGTCTTTTTTTATACTTTATGTTCTAGGGTACATGTGCACAATGTGCAGGTTTGTTACATATGTATACATGTGCCATGTTGGTGTGCTGCACCCATTAACCTGTCTCTTATACACATCTAGATGTGTATAAGAGACAGCCTGTAGTCCCAGCTATTTGGGAGGCTGAGGCAGGAGAATGGCGTGAACCCGGGAGGCGGAACTTGCAGTGAGCTGAGATGGCGCCACTGCACTCCAGCATGGGCAACAGAGCAAGACTCCGCCTCAACAAAAAAAAGATTACTGATACCTGTGTGGAAAATTAGTTGAAGGAGTACAAGAGTTGCATGAGAGAGAACAGTTTAGAGGCTATTGCAGGACTATAGACAAGAGATGATGGTGGCTTGGAGTAGAGAGGTAATAGTAGATGAAGTCAGAGTATAGATACGGTAGACTAGATTTGATATTGACTGAAGGTTGTAAAGAGAGGGAGTGTCAAAATGACTCTTGGGTATCTGGTATGAGCCATTGGACTGACAGTGGTGGTAACCAGCCTCCAAGATGGCCCAAATGATCCTTATCTCCTGGTCTTCACACCCTTATGACTCACGTTCCACATTAAATTGTGGTTAGCCTGTGCGACTGAAATAATACTGAGAAAGTGACATTGTTTACCCTCTGAGGCTGGGTTACAAAAGATACTGCAGCTTTCTCCTTGTTCTCTCTTGGATTACCTGTTCTGGAGAGGAAGTCAGCCACCATGTTGTGAAGACACTCAAGCAGCCCTCTGGAGCCCTATGGAAAGGTCCATATGGGGAAGAACTGAGGTCTCCTACCAACAGACTGCACCAACTTACCAGATATATGAGGGAGCCATCTTGGAAGGGGATCTTCCATCCCCATTTGGGCCATCAGATGGCTGCAGCCCTGGCCAACATCTTACTGCAATCTTGTGAGAGACTTTTGGTCAGACCACCTAGGTAAACTACTCCCAAATTTGTGACCCACAGAAAACGTAACGTAATAAATGTTCATTATTTTTTAGACCACCAGATTTTTTTGTAATTTGTTTCACAGCACCAGATAACTCATTCATTAGTGCCACCTTAGGGATTTTTGAATAAGGAGTGATGAGCTTGGTTTGGGCATGTCAAGTTTGAGATGCCATCTAAATGGAGACAGTAAGTAAACAGTTATGCATCTAAATTATTATAAATAGTGTGAAGCTCAGGGAGATCTGGATTAGAGATTTGATCTGGGAGTCCTCAGTGTATGGATGACATTTGAAATAAGAAAGAATATGAAGAAACAGAAGAGAAGAGAGCATGGAAAGCTTTTGGGAGGAGGTAGTAGGCTATCTAAATTTGTATATATGATTAGGGGTTAGCCTGGAAAAGGAGCTGAGGATATAAAAAGGAGAATTCCCAGGAAGTTAGGATATAAATAAACTACTTGTTTTGATTTGATTTGAGGCTATGTGCATTTCTAAGAATCCCCTAGCTAAATGATAAAGTTCTCAGTCCATCATGTATGTCCTTCAAAGGCTATCCTTGATATTGTGTTAAAGGGATAAATGAAATTACTACATAAATATAAGCATAAATATTTGTGCTTAATAAAGAACATATATGCAGCAAAAATTATTTTTGCAAGTAGAAAAATTAGAATTAGCAATAACAAAGTAATTGGTAACAATATTTTATACCTCCTCGAGCCCTCTCATAAGCCAAGTGGTTGGAGAAATAGGTATTTTCACTCAGCTGCCTCTTTCATTTCTCTCTATGTATCCTGGTTGCTACAAAGAACCTATATTATAAATAAAACTGTAATATTTATATATTGAATGATGTATTCAAAAGTGGCATAGAGAATACCTGGAAATATTTCAGAGATAAGTTAGATTCTAGGAGTCAAATAAGAACTACAGAGCTAGTAATCAGAAAAAAATGATAGATATTTAAAGTTACTCTGCCATTTGATTAGCCCAAATGGCAAGGGTCTATGTACACAATTCCAGTGTTCAATGTTCAATAGGAAAAAAGGAATGTGTTTTCTCCTCTGTCACAGTCATGTGAGAAATGATTAACTCAGCTACCTGAGTTTTGAAATTTAATGGATGTATTTATGGAGGAATATTAGAGGTGACTGGTCTTGATTCCAAAATGTTAAATTTCCTAAACCTGGACTATGTTTTCAAAAATTCAAGATGCATTTAGCAAAGCAAGGAAAAATAAATTCAGGCTGCTAGCTTGGCAGCTGGTCTGGATACAGTATTTTGCTCTGTTTACTCTGTCAGGAAGCCAGTTCCATTTGATTAAATTCTGAAATTAGAATGCATGCACTCTGGAAGATACTAAGCAACTTCATGCTTTTACCCGTATGGAAAACGTGATTAAGGAAATGAACTCAATGGCTGTAGCATGAGAAGAGATCAATGCAACAGCTGTATTCAACTAGGCTCAATGGGCTAGACCTTTACTTTATTAAAATAGATGGCTTTAGCATAGAAACTGTGTCCACATCACAAAACTGCCATATTGCTCTGAACTCAGGCCTAGAAAGGAGCCAAGTGGAACTGCCATCAAATATTATGGCAGCAGTGCAAATGCAGATCTGCTCTCACACCACAAAGCTAAAATTTAGCCAAAATGAGAGATAATTAAAGAATTTATATGCAGTCTTTCCATGTCAACATATTAGATTGTTTTCAAAACTGCTGGTATGTCATAATTTGGCAAGTTTGCCAGAATTCCCCCACAAAAATCTTGAAATTTCCTGTGGTGTGGCAACTTCTTTTGCTTTGCCTGAAATGAAGTAGCCAATAAATATTAATTTATATGTAAAATATTGTCAGAGGCCAGCTATACCCAGATAACCCAGCAACAAAGACCTCACTGTGTTCGTTTACCCAGTTAACAGAAAGAAAGGTAGGATTTTCTTGAAAAATACTTACCTTGTCGACCTGTGATTGTCAAGCCTTCACTTTGACCATATAGACTTATTAATAAGCTGAAACATGAAATGGAATTGAGGTATTATTGTATGTGTGAAGTGCAGAGGATGTAAAGGAAGTATGACCTAAGAGATGCTGAACTGGAGGATGGTCAAGAAAGGGTTTTCTAGAAACAGAAGTGCATTGATATAGACACTGTGCTCAAGCATCTGATCCTCAAGCTTCAGATGTTACGGAGCTCTTTGTAAGGACCTCCAAATATGATGAGGTTCTTTGGAACTGTCTCATACGAACCAAACTGACAAGAAGTTGGTACCTAAAGCAGAATGCCAATAACCATGTGCTATGGTTTGAATGTCTAAGACTGAAGTTGAAATTTAATTGCCAATGTGATAATATTAGAAAGTCGGGCCTTTAATAAGTGATTAGGTCATAAGGGCTCTGTGGGAGTTTGGAACCTTTTTTCTTTGTCTCAGCTCTTGCTTGCTCTTCTGCCATGGGATAACACATTGCACAGCATGAAGGCCTTCACCAGATGTTGGCACCATGCTCTTGGATTTCCCAGCCTCCAGAACTGTTAACCAAATAAATGTGTATTCTTTGTAAATTATTCAGTCTGTGGTATTCTGTTATAGCAGCAGAAAATGGACTAAGACACCTTGGGGCTTGGAATGCTCAGATGAACCGAGTACACTCTCTCCCTCAAGACATGCTAGATCGATGTTTGCTTTTACAGCTTGGAGCAAGGGCAAAAAAAAACAAATAACAACAAAAAAAACCTGATGGGTTTCACTTGGCAGTTTTATCTGGCCAGGCATCCATCTCTACCAATGAGATGTTAGTGTTCTCACATTGGGGCACACATTTCCCTCAACAGGAGAAACCCTGGCAAATACTTGCTTGTAAGATTGTCTCTTTAGAAATACCATGTAGACTACCCCTTCTGCAATAAAATATTTTTTGTTTATTTTCTAATTTTATTGAAATATATAATTTATATACAGAGCCGGGTGTGGTGGCTCACACCTGTAACCCCAGCTACTCAGGAGGTTGAGGTGGAAGGATCACTTGAGCCCGGGAGTTTGGGGTTATAGTGAGCTGTGATCACACCACTGCACTCCAGCCTGGGCAATAGAGCAAGACCACATCTCTAAGTAAATAAGTAAATAATTTATATACAATAAATGCATCCATTCAAAGTGTACAGTTTGATAAGTTTTGACTGTTATATATACCCATGTAATAATCATTACAATCAAACAGTGGAATATTTTCATCACCCTCCAAACAATTCCTCTGTGTCTCCTCTTCCCAATCAATTACCATCCTCAAGCAACCCCCGATCAACTTTCACCAATATACATTAGATTTGTCTTTTCTAGAGTTTCATCTACATAGAATCATATGTATATAGTCTTTTGTGTCTGGCTGCTTTCAGTCAGTGTGTTCTTGAGATTTATTGATGTTGTGTGTATATCAGCAGATAATTCCTTTTTGTTGCTGAGTAGTACTTCATGGCATAAATATACTACAACTGTTTACCCACAATAGCCTTTAGATAGTACTTTCAGAGAAAGTTGATAAGATGCACTCTTATTAGAGCCAATTGTGAAATGGAACTTAATATAATATGTGGTTAACTTTTGTTTTTTTATAGCCAGGGTCTCACTCTGTTGCGCAGGCTAGAGTGCTAGGGTGGGTTTTTAGCTCACTGTAACCTTGAACTCCTAGGCTCAAGCGAACCTCCTGCCTCAGCCTCCTGAGTAGCTGGGAGTACAGGTACACACCACCACATGCCAGTTTTTTTATTTTTTGTAGATATAGGATCTCACTAGTTTGCCTGGGCTGTGAACTCCTGGCCTCAAGCGATCCTCCTGCTTCAGCCTCCCAAATCCCTAAGATTATAAGCATGAGCCTGTGCCTAGCCAGGGTCTATTTTTAGTAGCCACGTATAAAGAGGATTTATTGACATCATCTTAAGACCTCATATATGATTTTACACATGTATATTTTGCACAACGATAATAATGATGACCTCCCAAATCATATTATATACACACTCACACAATAACTTAGTTTTACAAATATATTTTAAAATGACTTAAAACAAGCATTGAAAAAAGGCTTCCCAGAATTAAACAACGAAAAAACAAAAACGTCATCTGCACATTTTAAATAAGGATTTATATATATGGATTTTATAGATGTAAACACACACATGTTAAACTAAAGAATGCCGCTTTCTCCAGTTAAAGAGACTACTTGTTGCTCAACAAATTCATTGAGTCCAGGGGCCATAATCTAACCCACTATTGTATCAATACGAACCATCTTTTTTTTTTTTTTTTTTTTGAGACCAGAGTTTCGCTCTTGTTGCCCAGGCTAGAGTGCAATGGCACGATCTCGGCTCACTGCAAACTCTGCCTCCTGGGTTCAAGTGATTCTCCTGCCTCGGCCTCCCTAGTAGCTGGGATTACAGGTGCCCACCACCACACCTGGCTAATTTTTTGTATTTTTTAGTAGAGACGGGGATTCACCACGTTGGTCAGGCTGGTCTCAAATTCCTGACCTCAGGTGATCCGCCCGCCTTGGCCTCCCAAAGTGCTGGAATTACAGGCGTGAGCTACTGTGCCCAGCCCAGAAAATACTTTTAAAACTTTAAATTATCTGTAAAATATTTAAATAAAGCTATTACTATTTCTCTTTATTTCTTTTTTTTAATTAAAAAAACTATTTTGTGGTTTTTTTTTGTAGAGATAGAAGTCTTCCTATGTTAACCAGCTGGTCTCCAACTCCTGGCCTCAAGCAATTATCCTGCCTTGGCCTCCTAAAGCACTGGGATCACCGGTGTGTGCCAGAGCGTCCAGCCTCTCTTTATTTCTTTTCTTTTTCTTTTCTCTTTTGTTTTATTTTGTTTTGTTTTTGAGACAGAGTCTTGCTCTGTTGCACAGGCTGGAGTGCAGTGGCACGATCTTGGTTCATTGCAACCTCCATCTCCTGGGTTTAAGTAATTCTCCTGCCTAAGCTTTCTGAGTAGCTGGGATTACAGGCATGAGCTGCCACACCCCGCTAATGTTTGTAATTTTATTAGAGACAGGGTTTCATCATGATGGCCAGGTTGGTCTCAAACTTGTGACCTCAGGTGATCCACCCACCTCAGCCTCCCAAAGTGCTGGGATTACAGGCATGAGCCACCACACCTGGCCTATGATCTTTGTTTTGATATAGTTTAACAATCTTTGTTTGACAGTGTTTAAGAAAAATGATTCAGCAGAGCTAATGCATTTGTTCTTTGGTCTAGGCTATAGCTCCTATATATAATTTACTATTATTTTGAAATGACCTACTGGGAGGACAATGCAAGAACTGATTGATTTATGTTAAGTAGTTAATAATAGTCTAAAGTTAATATGATTAAGAGATAAAGAGGCCAGATGTGGTGGCTCATGCCTGTAATCCCAGCTATTCAGGAAGCTGAGGCAGGAGAATTACTTTAACCCAGGAGATGGAGGTTGCAATGAACCAAGATCGTGCCACTCGCACTCCAGCCGGGGCAGCAGAGCGAGACTGTCTCAAAAAAACAGAGAAAAGAAATAAAGAGAAGCTGGACGCTGTGACTCACGCCTGTATCCCAGCACTTTGAGAGGCCAAGGCTGGAGAATTGCTTGAGGCCAGGAGTTGGAGACCAGCTGGCTAACATAGGAAGACCCCATCTCTACAAAAAAATTTTTTTTAATTAAAAAAAAGAAATAAAGGGAAATTGTAATAGCTTTACTTAAATATTTTATGTGCAATATAATATATTATGTTGTTTTAAAACATGTAAAACAATTAGATGTTACACTTAGGGATACATCAGGGATAGACATGTAGTTAAAGTCGTTTTTTTAAAAAAATAAAGCATGCACATGCAAAACAACAAATTCAGGACAATGATTATGTTTGGCAGGAGAAAGTGATGTGGGCAGATTATCAAGATGAGTTAAACCAAGGGGATTTAACCTGTGGAGCAATATTTTACTTGAATGGTAAGTACACAGGTATTGGCTGCATTTTACTTACACTGTTTTGTACATATTAAATATTGTGGCCAGGCACGGTGGCTCATGCCTGAAATCCCAACACTTAGGGAGGCCAAGACTGGCAGATCACTTGAGCCCTGGAATTCAAGACTAGCCTGGGCAACATGGCGAAACCCCGTCTCTACAAAAAAATTAGCTAGGGGCTGGGTGCTGTGGCATATGCCTGTAATCCCAACACTTTGGGAAGACGAGGCAAGCAGATCACTGGAGGTTAGGAGTTCGAGACCAGTCTGACAAACATGGTGAAATCCCATCTCTACTAAAAATACAAAAATTAGCCAGGCTCGGTGATGGGCATCTGTAATCCCAGCTACTGAGGAGGCTTAGGCAGGAGAATCACTTGAACCTAGGAGGTGGAGGTTGCAGTGAGCTGAGATCATGCCACTACACTCCAGCCTAGATGACAGTATGAGACAAAAAAAAAAAGAAGAAAAAAGAAAAAACATTAGCTGGGTATGGTGGTATGCACCTGTAATCCCAGCTACTGGGGAGGCTGAGGTGGCAGAGTCGCCTGAGCCCAAAAAACCAAGGTTACAGTGAATCATCACTCCACCGCACCCCAGAGCCTGAGCAATGGAGTAAGATTCTGTCAAAAAAAAAAAAAAAAAAATTGTATAATGCATCTTTTTAAGAAAAAAAAAATCCTGTTAGCCACAGAAAACCCCATGCCAGATCTGCCCACTGGCCACTGTAGCATGATAAGCGGTATTGCATAGTCAACAAGTGAATACTCCCTCCACCACTACATAGTTTTGTGCCTTTAGGCAGTTACTAAAATTCTCTGCAAACTAAGGCCTGAAGGCTAAATCTAGCCCTCTGCCAGTTTTGTACAGCCCTCCAGCTAAGAATGATTAGTACATTTAGAAATGGTTGGAAGAACTACCTTTAACCACTGTTATTGAACTGTGAACAGGTTCAACAATTAGCTTTTGCTGCAGACTTATGTTTCTCAAACCCAAAATTATAAGGCAAAACAGCTCCTACATGCCAAACTTATAGGGTGGTAAAGTCATTTCAGCAACAACTTAACATTGTTTGAACACCAGCATCTCAAGCTGCTTTATGCCTTCCTATCTGTTAAAAGTTAAAACGAGAAGCAAGATCTCCATACCCACACACATTTGCTGTAGATAAATTTTACAAGCTCAAGGTAGAGTTCTAACAGTGTCTTTTAGATCTGAACATAAGTGCAAAGAATATGTTCACAATTCAAAATCCATTTAACTGTGCAATTCAGAAGCTTCTACTTCAATTGGAAGCAATTAATTTGCAATGTAATGACAGGCTAAAAGGCAAATATCAAGACAAAAGTATAATAGAATTGTATAAATGCCTTCCCAATGATGAATATGTTCAATTAAAATCATATGCCTGTGGATTCATATCAGTATTTGTCAGTACCTATCTGTATGAAAAGACATTTTGAAGATGAAATACATAAAATCTCATTAAAAATCAGCATTTATAGATGAGCGTTTTCTATTGATTTTGATGATAAAGAACACTTAACTTTGTACTTTAGTTAAGTGAAATGGTATCCCTCCAAAAAAGAATTCCATCTTTTCCTTGAAAGCGTTAGCACTACAAAAAATTGTATTCAATTAGTATTATACTTTGAATTTCATTTGAACAGATTTTGTGAGTTTGTTTTCTCTCTTGTTATATAAGTATTTACATAAGAGCTTCGATTTTACCTGTTAGACCACAAAGTCTAAAATATTTACTACCTAGGTCTTCAGAAAATGTTTGCCAATCCCCGTCATAGCATGATTGTGAGGATTAAATAAAAGAATCCTTGTAAAAGTGGTTAGTAGCAAACTAGAATAGAGTATTAACTTTTTTTTTTTTTTTTTTGGAGACAGAATCTCGTTCTGTCGCCCAGGCTAGAGTGCAGTGGCACCATCTAGGCTCACTGCAAGCTCCGCTTCCTGGGTTCACGCCATTCTTCCTGCCTCAGTCTCCAGAGTAGCTGGGACTACAGGTGCCCGCCACCAGGCCTGGCTAATTCTTTTTGTATTTTCAGTAGAGACGGAGTTTCACCGTGTTAGCCAGGATGGTCTCAATCTCCTGACCTTCTGATCCACCTTCCTCACCCTCCCAAAGCGCTGGGATTACAGGCATGAGCCACCACGCCCCGCCAGGTATTGACTTTTTTTAATCCATCATCTATTTTGGGCATAGGTTTCCAGGGATTTTAGAAATTATAAACAGAAAAATGTTAAATGCATTAAATATTTATGTTCATAAATGTTTGTCCACATCTTGGATTAGGATCTAACTTTAGGTTGCATTCCTAGAGGCAGGTTGATTTATCCTTTAAGAAAAATTTATCTTACCACGTTACTCTTATTTGTCCAGGAAACTAGATAATTTTAGACCAAAGAGACTACAAATTATGCCCTTGCCTTCCTGACATGTTCTATTTTTGGATTTTGATTCCAAGGAGAGCTAGCCTATCCGTGAAGGTTACTCATTCATTCAACAGGCATTCAGGCACTCTTTGGGCACAGGATAAATGTAGACATGTTGCCTACCCTCAGGGAGCTTCTACAGAGGAGAGATAAGACATCGATTACACCTTCATCCCTGGAATTAGATGTGAAGTCTCACCCAAACACTTGAACACAGAGTGAGAGAGGAGGTGCCCTCTGTCTTCCCAGCTCTCTCAGTCAGTATAGTCCATTTTTTGCTTAACCTGGTTAAAATAAGTGTGTTCTTTGAATGTAAGGAGTCATTTACTAAACGAGATGGATAAAAGTTTAACCGACAGAAAATGAGAAGGACAAGCAATTTACTTAAGGGGACTAGCACAGGCATAGCCACAGATGCAGAAAAGAACAGCAACCACCTGGGGAAATTAAGGAGAAAAGGCTGGCAATGCGGCTTGGTCACACTATGGAAAGTCTTAAACGTTTTTGTAGTGTGCAATGTATTAGAGTTGCACTGCTTCAGTGACTCTCAGGTCTTCGGGAAGTTGAAGGCAACATTTTCTTCCTCTGATTTAGAAGTGCATTTTGAAGTAGGGCAGCCTTCAGATATTCTAGTGAAATAAGGAGCCAAGTAAACTGTTACTTTAAAAAGAAAATACATCATTAGCATTGTTAAGAAACACTTGCACTCACCTATATTCATCAGTGGATGTTGCTAATGTCTGTCATCAGTAATAATGCCAATTTTGATCCTCAGCGTCTAGGGAATCTGCAGCTGCAGGCTTGCCTCCCTTCTCCTATCCACTTGCCAAAGACATTGATAGATACGGGTCATCACGTGCAGTAAAGGCAGGGTTGAACCTTATCAAACCAGGAGTGAGAAAACCAGCCCATCTGCCTAATGAAGAACATTGTTTGTTTAGAGAGAGTCTCCCTCTGTTGGCCAGGCTGGAGTGCAGCGGTGTGATCATAGCTCACTACATTCCTCCAACTCCTGGGCTCAAGGGATTCTCCCACCTTAGCCTACAGCCTGGGACTACAGGCCCGACCCACCGTGCCCCACTCCTAAAATTCTGGAAGCTTACCAAAGCCTGACACACTATATAAAAATCCGTTTCTACCAACTGAAAAATTGGATCCACTAGGGAGCCAGTGGAGCTTTTTAAGTAAGGCATTTCTAATTATGTTTCTGTAGAAGCGAGGCTCCTCAGGAAGGCAGTAGTATGCAAAGATTTTAAATTTATGGACAAAGAAATTTGTGAAACACTAGTTGAAACAACATCAAACAGGTCTCTTTTTCTGAACCTTTAACATGTCCTTACACATTATGACTCCCTAAGAAGGTGATAATGTGCTTGTCAAATGTATTGGCCTCATGTCTTTTTTTCAAAGGTGTATCTTGTATTTCTAGTGAAAGTTCTGTAGCACATACTTTGGAAACACTGAAGTATTCGTCATGTGATCAGAGATGTGCTTTAGGAATATTAATTTGGAGGCTATGCACATTTAGGATGAAGTAGAGAGACAGAGGCAAAGAAAACAGGCTACGTATCCAGGTAAATATAGTGCAGGTGATGAGAGTGATTACAAAAAGGTAGCATAAATACATTGTGAATTTTAATTGGGCAGGACTTTGCAACTGAATGGAAATAGGCAATGAGGAAAGGACACAGGTGGTATAGAGTCATAGGTATTCAAACATACATTTTGTTGGCTAGAAAAATTGGTATACTCTTCATAGAAATTAAGAAAACAAAACCTGCACCTTAGTGGGATCTGGATAAACCTACCAAGGGAATGAAAGACATACAATTAATTTTGCTGGAAAGATAGTTGAACCTTACTCTTTCCTATTGGACTTTTTGCTCTCCTTTCTTTTTCTTTTCTACCTTCTAAGTCAGCCCTCTTAAAGATACCTTTATCACCAGACTGGCTATTGAGGGAAGCAATCTCATTGGTCTCTTTTTTCAATCTTCCAAATGGATATTAAAACAAGACGAAACAAAAATAACACAACTCTTCTTTTTCAGAGTTCTTAAAACTGCTTTTTAGGAGTTTTAGTGCTGATGAATAGAGGAAGTGAATATCTTATTAGGACCCCATTTCAACATATGCTAGCGAGTTGCTCAGTATGATGTAAGAAGTAGGGGCAGTAAAAACAAATTGAAAGTTACAATGGCTTTTAAAAAACTTACAGAAGTGTAATTGTTTGGGACTATTCTTAGAACTCATCTATTTTAGAATGACAACATGCTATGTTTAATCATTGATGTTATATAAAAATTCATTTTGTGCACTAATATATGGATGTTTAATAATAAGGTCTGCTCTTGGGAAACTTAGTTGGCTCTGCTTTAGATAATTTAATTAAAAAGGGGTTTATGTTGGTTTGTGCTTCTACAATACAGTCTTTGTTGTGACTCGAGGGTCACATTGTAACTTGAATGCTACTGCACATGTTAAGAACAAGAATTTAGATATCCATTGACTCAGATTTAAAATAATGGAGCATTTATGTGAACAAGGTTCTCCTCTTGCCAAACAAAACACAAACCACACCATTTTTTTACTGCACATACACTATTATTCAACCAAAGCCCTATTCTTGATGACCCCATTCCAGAACAAACAGAAATGAAGTCACACTCCCACTTGGTCCTCCCTTGTTCTTGAGCACTTTTGTGTACTTTTGTGACTTGTGTTCTTTCATTTGACAAATCTCATCCTCTTTTCCCTCATAAGCTAAAAAATATGCTTTCAAGGCATATTTAGTGCCGAATCATTTTGTAGGTGATAATTATGAGCCAACTGGTCTGCCTGTCACTTCAGCATAATTGATGGCACCCTCTTCCACTCCCAGGTGCCCTTATTTGCTGATATTGTCACCCGATGTGTCATACCTAATTTTTCTCTTCTCATCTGCCGATTCCCCATTTCCAACTTTAACCGAGTTTATTTTTTAAAGCATAGGATTATATACTAAATGGGGAAAAATGAATAAGTCATCCAGTCATATTTCACACTAGGAGAATTCCTTTTACAAAATCCTTCACGAGATTCAGCCTCTATCTGAACTTTCTGGCAGCTAATTCATTACCTTTTGAAGTGGTATTTTCCACTACTAGACATCTCTAAGTTTTAAGAAAGTCTTCTTTATCTTCAGCTTTAATTTTATTCTTCTTCTCCAGCCTAAAACTCTGTTTATAGTTTGGAATTCCTTTCTCAACCACAGGTTTTTGTAATGCCCAGGTTAAGGCAGCTATTGTATGTTACAAACTAACTTCTTTTTAGTTATCTGAAAAAAATATTAGTTATATATTATCCTCGGGAAAGTTGAGAAAATAGTTACTCAGGTCATTTTTTTCTGCATTCAGATGAGGAACCTCATTTGAAAGGCTGCAGGGCTCTATCATTTACTAGCTATATGACCTTGGAAAGTTTATTTTATCTCCTTCAGGCTGTTTTTCAGCAACAAAATGACAGTCCCCCTTACAGACTGCTGTGAGAATCAAGTAACATACAAAGTTCCTTAGGAACAGATACTTTATCATGTTTATCACTTTATTCTAAGTGCTTACTGCAGGCAGTAGCAGGTACAGAGTAAGTTCTCAATAAATATCTCTATAAACAAGAAAAGTCCTAGCACATTGACTTGCACATAGCACTCAATAAAAGGTAGCTATTACTATTCTTTTAATCACTCTTCCTATGATCTGGTTTCTAGAATTCTCACTACATTAATTCACCCTCTTATGGAAGCTATCTTGTTGACTCAACATTCTTAACATGTAGTTCTAACAACTCAATACTATGTGGTGTATGGAGATTTTGCTTTATTTGAACATAATTATTTTAAGGAAGTCTAAACAGACAAGCGTCTGCTGGGAAAAAGCTAGTCTACCTGCTTATATGAAGAGCTGGCCCTTACAAAACCCAGTAACTTTCTCACAATACCACCCTTTAAACATTGGGAAATGTATGCTTAAGAGAACAAAAATTATCAGCAAATAAGGAGTGATCAGCCAGGTAAGAGAAGAACCAGGACAGCGCAGTATTATGAAGGAAAAAAAAAAAAAAAGCCACTGCAACCAGTACTTATCTTTACACAGCCCAGTGTGGTGATTCCTATTCACTTAGTAGCCTCCCCATCTCCGTGATCTTTCTTGATGGCCAGACTGTGTAAAGTTCATACACGGTGTTTACTACAGGGATCCCCAAATATTGTCAGTTTAATGAGTAAACACAAATTTCAAGGAGGGCACTACAGTGAGATGAACAGTTTTCTGATTGGAGATTGTACAACTAATGTTTTCACCAGTGTACTTTAGGACAGCAGATTCAGATTAAGGCGCTGGGACTGAATGCAAATAGTAAAATTACAAATATAAAGTAAAAATTTGCAACCTTTGCCAAAGAAAGGAATGTAAACTGAGTTAATAATTGGAAAGAACAGTAAAGTTTAGGTTTTGTTCTTATTTTTAGTGCGACTGAGCTTGGAGTTTGTTTGTAGACACATCTGAAAAAAGTGAAGGGAGAGATGGAAGATGGTAAAAGTCAGGGAAAAGATGGAAGGATAAATCACTGTAATAAAAAGGAGTACTTTTTCGCCAACAGAAGTAAAGGTAAAGTGTCTGAGTTAACGAATGGATTGTTGACCTCTAGGGAGGGTGATCCCATCAGCTCAGCTTTGTGACGACCTAAGAATATCCCTTCCACCCCTTTCCTGATCCAATCATTCTGGCTGCATAAAACCACCTAAATCAATTAACTGTTACACTTCCGTTAGTGCTAGGATATATTCATATAACTCCCACGTATTAAATGAAAATACATTCATCTAAAAATAAGACAACAAGATTGCTGCTACACCAAGAAAGGATTTTAAAAAGGCCTGTTCACAAGGTGAGGGCCAGAGGAAAGGAGGAAAGGCGGTCGTTTAAACTGAAATTCGAGCCGCGATGACACCTCCTAATGCAATCAAACGCTGTTGCAGCACACTTCTTAGGAGGTCGGGTTCAACGCCAGGGTAAGGTGAGAATCTGGCCTGGCGGCTCCGGCCCCGGCCATCCGGTTCCCTTCCGTTTATAAAGCGGGTTGGGCTCCGGCCGCCACCATTCACTCGACGGCTCTCGGCACGAACGCTTGGTTGCAAAGCCTGCCGAGGTCGTAGATGAATCGCTTCAGGCCTGGAAACGAGGAAGCCGTCTCCAGAGACCATTGCCAACGCTGACGCCCGCGGTCTGAGGTCGCTGTGGGAAGAGCCGTGGGCCACCCTGCTCCTCTGATCACCGGCGGACAGGGACACATTGTTCAGGGCCATCTTCAAACACCACCCGCAGTATTTGCGTTACGTCCCTTGGTCAAGGCAGGCCCTTCGCGGCTCCCCAGATCAGTTCAGCCTGTCTCGGACAGGGTGACTAACCACACCGGAAGCCATAACTGAGCCTACGGAAAAGCTAGACACCGCCCTGCCTTTATCGAGCGCTATCCTGGCGAGCATGCGCACTCCGTCCGCACAAGTCGACGCCCGCTGAGAGCAAGCGCAACGGACGTTTGCGTTGGTGACGCCAGGGAGCGTGAGGACGTGGGGCTTCCGTGAATGCGCAGTGGGTGCGTCGGCCACGACCTTTTGGCCAGGTTAGGGAGGGGGCGACGCTGAGATGGGGGCGGCGGCGGCGGAAGCGGATCGGACTCTCTTTGTGGGCAACCTTGAAACGAAAGTGACCGAGGAGCTCCTTTTCGAGCTTTTCCACCAGGTAAGCAGATGAGTTCGGCTCTTTTGCCTTTCATTTTCCGTCTCGCCTAGGGCCTGGCCCAGCGACCACCCCTTTTTTTCGTGGCCGTCAGGGGACCCGACTGGTGGCTGTTTGGGGGTGAAGGTCGCGTCTGGGTTGCGAAACGCTCGCTGGGTGTCGCTTTCCTGGAAGATCTTGGTTCGTTTAGGCCAAAAGTGACGACTAAAGGTGGTGGAGGGATCCTCGGTCAAGTTTCGGGGTAATTGGAGATCCAGGCGTCCTTGGGAACATAGTGTGTGTGTAGGGTCTTCGTTGAGCAGTACTTTTTCTTATCCCTCCTGTTCTCATCTTCCACTTAGGATAATTTGTCTTTGGTGAACTTAATATTTTAATTTATTTGTGTCAGTTTTCCCTTAAAGTTTGCTTATCAAATTGCAACATTATTAAAATATGTAAAATAAAATCGTTAAGTACTCCGTAGAAAAACAGTATTTTAGTGTTGCTATATTAAAATGTGTGGAAAATTCTGAGTATCCCATTCCCCCCATCCCTATCCCCTAATAACTGGTATTGTTTGATTAATCAATACAAAAGTCAGTTTTTGGTTCAAGAAAATCATTCTCTTGTTCTTGATAAATGTTCATTTTCATGGAGTGGCAAAATAATGGCGATTGTTCACTATGCTAAGAGGCCATACAGTGCTGTGAACTGCAAAAGTGATTGTGTTTCCAGTTCCTTAATGGCCCCCTTCCCCAAATAAATCTAATGTTCGATCATAACTAGGATGTTTACTGTAGCCAAAATGGAAATCCGTGCATCATTTTAAAAAGAAGTTTCTGATTACATTTCTGTTGTTTATAAACTTTGACGTCTCGTATTTGTAAAATTTGAGTGTTTTCCTTTAGTTGCTTTATTTAAATTCTAAACACCTTTTTGTTTGTAGGCTGGGCCAGTAATAAAGGTGAAAATTCCAAAAGATAAGGATGGTAAACCAAAACAGTTTGCGTTTGTGAATTTCAAACATGAAGTATCTGTTCCTTATGCAATGAATCTACTTAATGGAATCAAACTTTATGGAAGGCCTATCAAAATTCAATTTAGATCAGGTAAATGTCCATTGAGGTTAGGGGGGCATTGTTTCCTGCTGTTTTTAAATTTATTATTCAGTTTTAAAGAACCTCTTATTTGTAGATGAAACTGCTTTCTTAAGCATTGTGATTAGCAAACTTTATCTTGAAAACAGGTAACATTGACACATGGATTTTGAAATTATAATTTTAAAACTGAGCTTAAAGTTTCATTTTGGGTTAGTGAAAAGAACATAAACTGTATCACTAAGAGAGTTGGGCTTGGGTGCTCTGAAAAGAGCTAGGTTTATTTTCTGAAAATGCTTCTCCTGGCTGCTTTGTAATTACTGTCATATATTTTGATTCTTGATCATGTGAGGATGAAACTGTCCATGTATCCAGTCTTACAATTTAGGGCGGAGATCAGAAAATTGTGGTCAGATTGGATATTTATGGAATGCTTTGTTTTGCTTATCTGATATTATACACTTATAATTTTCACTCTGATGAAGCCGTAAAGCAGTCTACAGCAGTTCGAGATTTTTTTTTGAGTGGGAGTCTTACCCTCGGCTGGAATGCAGTGGCACAATCTCAGCTCACTGCAACCTCCACCTCCCAGGTTCAAGCGATTCTCCTGCCTTAGCCTCCTGAGTAGCTGGGATTACAGGTACACGCCACCACGCCTGGCTAATTCTTTGTATTTTTAGTAGAGATGGGGTTTCACCATGTTGGTCAGGCTGGTCTCGAACTCCTGGCCTCAAGAAATCTGCCCACCTCAGCCTCCTAAAGTGCTGGGATTACAGGTGTGAGCCATCGCGCTGGGCCAGCAGTTTGAGATTTTTCTCTTTTAGATTGTGTTTACCTTTTTGGAGTGATTTCAGCTGGGGAAGACAAAATTTCAAATTAGATTTTCTATCAAGAATAATTTTTCAAATTATTTCACTTTAGGAAGTAGTCATGCCTCGCAAGATGTCAGTTTGTCATATCCCCAGCATCATGTTGGAAATTCAAGCCCTACCTCCACGTCTCCTAGCAGGTAATATTTCTCACTTATTGTTAAGATCACTTATCAGGATTTCTTATAGGGAATAGCCTCAAAACACATGAGCGACATAACCATCCCCACATACGTGTACAGTACATGTATACACTTGAAACAAAATTTCTCAAAACATTATTTACCCTCACTACTTGCATTACTTACTATTTCATTTAAAAACATTAATTTATTTTACAATCATTAATTGGTTGTTACTTGTAGTTAAAAATACCAATTAGTCAGCAGAGTATTGGACTAAGAATTCCTAGAATTGGATTCTAGGTCTGCATCTATCAATTGTGTAATCTTGAGCTAGTCTCCTTTCTTTAGTCCTATCTTCCCATGTGTAAGGAAAAGAAGTTGAATTAAATGATTTGTAAAATCCCTTCAGGTACTGAGTATTAGAAAGTATCATATTTACTTAAATAATTTTATTTGCTTTGGGGAGGTTAATATTTTACCAGGGACAGTTTTTCCCGGTGTATCCATAGAGCTATTTAACAGTCATTTAAGGAAGATTTAATAAATACCTGCCATATCTCAGGTACTTCACCAAATCTTTTACATGTATGATTTCATTTATTCCTCACAGCAGTTTTATGAGGGTAGAGATTATTTTTATCTCTACCTTATATATAAAGGGAAATGAAAGATGGAGGTTAACTTGCTCAGATTCAGTGGGCTGGGATTCAAACCCAGGCAGTGTAGTGTGATTGAGCCCAGCCACTATGATATATTATCTAGGGGAGCTTAAAGTCTAAATGAAGACACATATATATATTTTTGTGAATACCTGTTCAATTACTGTAATAAGTTCTGTAAAGAAAGAGTAGAAAGGGCTTTGAGAAAATTTTAGGAGAAGGAGATGATATAGATGAATGTGGAACTGAAAGAAGCCAGTGTACCTAGATCCTAATGAATGAAAATGGAGAGCAGTAGGGGATTTTGGTAGATACGCTGGAGAGGGTCTTGTAAACTATAATCAGGATTTTGAGATTTGCCCTAAAATCGAGTAGGAAGGCAGTGAAATGTTTTAGGTAAGGTACTGGTAGGAACAAGTTTATATTTTAAGAGTTGTTTGGTTGCAATGGGAGAATGGATTGGAGGGGACAAGAGTGAAAATAGAGCAGTGAGGAAGCTTTTGGTAGCAAAGTATTGATGTTGGAAGCTATTGATGGATGAGGTTGATAGTTTAGATTAAGGTAGTGTCATGAGCTGGAGAGAAGTGGATGGATATGAAGAGATACTGGAAGGTGGATAGTGAGCAAGCAATAGTGCAAAAAATGTACCCTCCCGGTGTTCTTTCTTGTTAGCTGAAATTAATAGTGTTTAAACATTTCTTAGTAAAGTTGGAATTTAAAGCACTTCCAGCCGCTTTAATGGAGTCTTCAAAGGCAACCTAGGTAGAGGAAAATAAAGTTTTCCCTCTTAGAATTTCGTGAGGAGGAAAAAACAGGTGCAGTGACCCATTCCTATAGTCCCGGCTACTTGGAAGGCTGTGGTGGGAGAACCACTTGAGGCCTTGAGTTTGGGACCAGCCTAGGCAACATAGCAAGGCACTCTCTCTATTTAAAGAATTTCTTTGGGGGAAAAAAAAAAAGTACAAGTAAATACTTTGGTTTTAATCAAAGGCTAGAGAGTTTATAATTTCTATACTATAAATTGTATTCCTCCCTTAGCATACAGATAATATAATATCATCTGATTTGAGAAAGGCTAAAATTAAAAGATCCAAACTGTAAGACTAGCCAATTGGTTATAGGATTCTAAAAACATTTTAAAATTTAAAACATTTTTAAAGTGAGCTTTTCTGTAGAGCAAGTTATCCCTTTAATAAATAAGGAATAAGGTATAAATCCTCAAAAGTAATATCCTGTGTATGTTACAGAACTCTTAATTCCTTACCTCCCAAAACCTCTCTCTCTTCTGTCTCAGGAAATGTCTACCTAATTGCTCAAGCCAAAAGTCTAGATGTGATCCTTTATTTCTTCCCTCATTCCACATATCCAGTCAATCAAATTCTTTTCATTTTAGTTTTCAGTCTAGGTCTTTGCATTAGCTCAGGGACTGACAAATTATTTCTAGAAAAGGCCATATAGTTAATATTTTAGACTTTGCAGAAGATACTGTTTCTGTCTCTGCCATTGTAGCACTTAAGTAGCCATAGATAATGCAAAAACAGTGGTGTGGCTATGTTCCAATAACACTTTGTTTAGGGAAAACTGAATTTGGCAGCTTGACCCACTGGCTATACTTGCTCACCCCTGCACTAGTCCTTCAGCTGGGAAGTTTTTGCCTCGTGGTAACCTTGGTGTTCAGTTCTAACTACAAATGTCACCTTTTTAGAAAGGCAGTCCCTCACCAGCTAAAAGATAGGGGAACCTCCTATCTGTTTCACTTCTACTTGGTCTTTAATCAGACATTTGATCACTTAAAATCATGAGAAAATATCCTGTTGTCTGTATTCTTATTCTGGCTGCATGGGAGCAGATACCTTGTCTGTGTTATTCATGCCAACCTTTGAGAAATGTGTTTTGCTCATGGTTGTCATTTAGTAAGTATTTAGTGAATGAATGGTTATATGTTGGTTTTCTTTTTAGCAGGTACGAAAGGACTATGGATAACGTGACTTCATCAGCTCAGATACGTCAGAGATCTTTCTCTTCTCCAGAAAATTTTCAGAGACAAGCAGTGGTAGGTTGACTATTTTTCAACTTGAGTTGCCAAAAAAAATTCATCCTTAGTTAAAATGTTCATATTGTACCAAATAACTGATTTTTAATTAACTCTGTTAAGTTGGAGGTTTTATTCCTTTAGTCCTCCAGAAAAATTTTTTCTCAAATTTTTGTTAGACTAGCATGATCTTTGTAGATTGAGCACTCATTTTAGTTTTCACTGGGCTGAAATATACACTTAAGAGACTGAAGATAAGTAGAAGTCAAACTGCTTTTACATTTGTTTTTCTTTTCAACCATCATTTACTCATTGTCTGATGCTCTTGTACCCTGTCCTGAGTGACTTACCATAAACTTGGGTCTTCTAGACCAGTTCCATTTTAAACTTAACCTTTTTTTCTGGTGGTGGTAACATCATCATGAGACTAGGCTTAAAATCTTAGCTATCTTCTACTGTTTCATCTTTGTCATCACTTGTTCAGGTAGGAAGCTGTTGGTAACTATTTGGTACCCAAATCATGATCTTGGCTTGTAGTCCCCAGACTTTTGTATTTCATAGGTCTGCAAAATGAAATATAGACGTGAAAATCAATTTGAGAGACCAGTATAGAGGATGTTACCTTTTATGTACATATTGTGTATTTTTCTAATTTTACTGTAGACTATTAAAATAAAAATGATCATATACTAATATTTTCCACAGGCAGAATTTGGGAACCACCGGTCTAGTCAATTATGCCCCCATTTCCCCCTCCCTAGTTCATCTTGCACACCATTTCAGAATTAATATTAAAATTCTGTTTTATCTTCTTGCACATTGACTTTCCCTTGTTTGTAAGATAAAGTCAGATTTCTCTAGCCCACTTATTAGCGATTCTTGCTGTCTGATTCCAGTAAACCCTGTAGCCTTACCTTTCATTGTTTACTACTTATTACGATCCGTAACCTGTCTCAACCAGAATTACTTGGTATTCTGTGAACTTGTTCTGTGTTTCCCTCTTATTTTTGTTTGCGCAATTTCCTTTTCTTGGCATATCTCCCCCTTAAAATATTTTCTTCAAATATTCCATCCATTGTTTTAATACCCAGATCATATGCCACCTTCATGAAACTTTTCCTAATGATACTGACCTCCTGATTCTTTATGTTTTTTACACAGTGATTTTTGCATTATAGTCATTTTGTGTGACTTATTCTGAGTTGCATTCTTGAGGACAAAGAGTAGTATGTATGTATATATATTTCGTAGGTATAAATTGGAATGATTGAGGCTATTGTACTACTTTAGTTGTGTTTAATTCAGGATCCCTCTAGGCAAGAGTGACTTTATTTTCTTTCATTATCCATTAACCGACCAAATACGTATTGGCTTTGGTATCTAGAAGTATTAACATTTCTGCTTTTCCTCTTCCTCAGATGAACAGTGCTTTGAGACAAATGTCGTATGGTGGAAAATTTGGTTCTCCACCTCTGGATCAGTCAGGATTTTCACCATCAGTTCAATCACACAGTCATAGTTTTAACCAGTCTTCAAGCTCTCAGTGGCGCCAAGATACACCGTCATCACAGCGTAAAGTCAGAATGAATTCTCATCCCTACCTAGCAGATAGACATTATAGCCGGGAACAGCGTTACACTGATCATGGTTCTGACCATCATTACAGAGGAAACAGAGATGATTTCTTCTATGAAGATAGGAATCATGATGGCTGGAGCCATGATTATGAAAACAGAAGAGACAGTAGTAGAGATGGAAAATGGCGTTCATCTCGACACTAATGTGTTAAAAGGACATTGTTTTTATAGGGTCATTTTAGGCCCTTCGACTAAGTTGATATGGAAATATTTTGTTGAAAAACTGTACAGAGCAGCTTTACAAGTTGTCACATTTCTTTATACATTTTTTTAAAGCTACAATTTAATACACAATGAATTGTGGTTTTATTACATTAATAACCTTTCACCTCAGGGTTTTATGAAGAGGAAAGGGTTTTATGCAAAAGAAAGTGCTACAATTCCTAATCATTTTAGACACTTTAGGAGGGAGTGAAGTTGTATGATAAAGCAGATATTTTAATTATTTGTTATCTTTTTGTATTGCAAGAAATTTCTTGCTAGTGAATCGAGAAAATGTCCAAGTTGACAGTCTAAAATGGCTACTGGTATTTTGTTAATTCAAAAATATAACTTTTCAGTGATTCATTTTACTAACATTCTATTTGAGAAGACTTATTGGTAAAGTTTGGGGATAAAGGCATTGCTTAACTTCTTAGATAATTTAGGTATAAATTCTGTGACATGCTCTTGAGCTTTACCCTAGTTGAAGATACATGTGTAGACCTACACATATTGTTTCACTCTAAAATTTAGAAATTGTTCATTAAATCACATTTGAGGTATAAGTCACTCAGGAAGTTAAAATATCTCTACATGTATATTTTTACCTTAAAAATACAATGTTAGGATAAATCCCCTTTTCAGGAAGAACAAAAGTGTCAGTGCATAGTTAGATGAAATGGTAAAATGTTTTACTGAAAGCATACTTTTTCGGAAAAAAGATTCATGGAGCCTTTAAGTGCTGCCTCTGTCAGTCAAATGTTAAAAACTTTAACATTTTCAAAGTGCCCAGGATGTGTACAAAGACACATTAATGGAGATTGTACAGGTGGTTTTTTTGTTTGAACCTTTGAAAGAGTTTAATCTCAACGTTTTCTAATTTTAAAAATTTAAAATCTTGTTTAACAAAAACAATGTATTAAGATACTGTTTTAATTTCATTACAGAATTGTTTATAAAAGTTCATTCTTTGAAAAATAAGGATCCTTTTTAATACCACAGCATTTGTACTGTTCCTTTTTAATATACTGAAAATATAAAAGGAAGGGTGTGTGTTATTTTTTTTTATGTCACTGACTTCAGAGACATTGTATACAAAGAATTACCAACATACTTTTATTCACTGATTGCCTGCTGTTTAGAATGTCAGTTCTTTAATTTTGAGCATCCTGAAATACATCTTTTGTACATACAGAGCATGATGTTTCAGAATCAGATTTTCAGTGACCCCTCAATTATAGTTTAGAGTACTTTAGTTACCCTCAGTGGTCTCTAGGAGTTAAAGTACACTTAGATTTCCTGTTTATAAATGAATTCAGTTTTTCTGTATCTTAAGTAAATGGAGCTATTCAACTACTCAGTATAGAATTAAGATAAACAATTTGTTTGCTTAAGCAATTTCACAGAATTTGTTTCAAATGAGATTATTATTTTTGGGTGTCTTATCTGTATGAAAACTTAGTAGGTTTGTAGATGTTGACAAAGGTTAATACTGCATGTTTGTTTTTGTTTGAGGCCGTCTTGCTACGACACCCAGGCTAGAGTGCAATGGCAGGATCTCAGCTCACTGCAACCTCCACTTCCCAGGTTCAAGTGATTCTCCTGCCTCAGCCTCCTGAGTAGCTGGGATTACAGGCACCCACCACCACGCCCGGCTAGTTTTTGTATTTTTAGTAGAGGTGGGGTTTCGCCATATTGGCCAGGCTGGTCTCAAACTCCTGACCTCAAGTGATCCACCTACCTCGGCCTCCCAAAGTGCTGGAATTACAGGCGTGAGCCACTGTACCCGGCCTAATACAACTTTATCTGTGGGTCAGATCCTTTCATATTGGTTAACCGATGACCCTAACTCAGAATAATCTTTTTCAATGGCGTTTTGAGGGAAGCTTGTGAAGTTCCAGTGAATCTTCTTTTTCACTTCACTTTCAGTGAGCTGAAAGTAACCAAACTAAATACATGTATTGCGTGAAGGGACAGGACAAGACAGCCTTAAAAAATTGAATATAGTTGGTGAGACAACTCCTAAGTACAGGTTGAGCATCCCTTACCCAAAATGCTTGGGAAGTGTTTTGGGTTCTGGAATATTTGCTTTAATGTTTGTCGGTTGAGCATCCCAAGTCTGAAAATCCAGAGTGCTCCTGTGAGCATTTGCCTTGAGTGTCACATCTGTGTTGGCACTCAAAAAGTTTCATATTTCAGAGCATTTCAGATTTCAGATTTCGGATGCTCGATCTATATCAAGAGCTGCAAGAACAGAAAGGAAGAAGAGACTATTTTTGTGGGAAAACAGTTTCTCCCAGAGTGTTTCCCATGGAACGCTAGTCTCAAAAGGTGTTCTAAAAAAAAAAAAAAAAAAAAAAATGTGTGTAGAATCCATCTTCTGATATTGCGTAACTGAATTTTACTCCCATAGTTAACTGTAAAATTTCTGATAAGTACTATAGTAAAGAAATCCCTTTATACTTAACCTAGTGTTTTCTACCTTTCCCCATCTAAAATAAAATTTTTCTGCCACTTTCTGATTATGTTGTGTGTGCCCACTTTCCCCATACCCACTGCTACCATCTTAGAGTAGGCAATTTTCTCAAGAGGATTCTTCCCAGAACACCCTAATGTTTTCCTGCTTCCAGTGTTTTTTCCTCAAATTCATTCCACACTCTTAAGAACTGAAGATGTAAATCTGTCACTCGCCTGAATTAAAGCGTCAGTGGCCTCTGACTTAAGTACAAAATTCTCAACTTAATATGACCCCTATTTGGCATCTGCTAGTTCGGTTTCTTCTGATGACTTCACCGCTTTAGTTCTCATAGTAACTGTCCTTCACTGCTCAATCTATGCACTACTTCCTTTAGAAAGGCTTTCCAGAGCTTTGAAATCCAGATTCAGTGCCAAGTTATGTATTCCCCAAATATCTTTATCTCTTACCATAGCCTTTAGACTGTATTATATTTTTCTTTTTACTTGTCTGTCTCCATAGACAGCTCCATGAAGACAGACCTTATCTTATTCATCACTGCATTCCCAGGATCCAGTGCCTGGCATATATTTAACATTGAAACTTTTTGATGAAAGAAAGAAGCTCTGTTAATTGAATAAGGAAAAGGAGGATTCAACACATAAAACTTTGAATAGCCTCTCTAAACCTAAAACATGGCATCCTGAGAATTACATGTCACAGTACATGCATTCTAGAATTCTATTTGTTCATTTTGTCAAACTTCAAAAGGTTTTGGATCTGTGTTCATGAATATGTGTGATTTTGTTTTTATTTTATTTATGGCAGCGCCTCGCTCTGTCACCCAGGCTGGAGTGGAGTGGCGCAATCTCAGCGCACTGCAACCTGCACCTCCCGGGTTCCGGCGATTCTCCCACCTCAGCCTCCCGAGTAGCTGGAATTACAGGCACCCACCACCACACCTGGCTAATTTTTCTATTTGTAATAGAGATGGGTTTTCCCCATGTTGGCCAGGCTGGTCTTGAACTCCCAACCTCAGGTGATCTGCCCGACTTGGCCTCCCAAAGTGTTGGGATTACAGGCGTGAGCCACTGACACCCGGCCTGCTTTTGTTTTTTAATTGTAATATCTTAGTTTGGTTTAGGAGTATGGTTCTGCTAGCCTTATAAAATACATTGGCAAGCTTATCATTTTCTATGCCCCCCAAAAAATTGAATAATAAAGGAATTAGCTGTTTCTTCAAGATTTGTTGAACTCATTTATACAGCTATCTGGGTTTGCTTTAGAAATAGCTCTTTGATTCCTTTATCAATTTCCTTTACAGTTATCATCTTTTCAGGTTTGCTACTTTCTCAGGAAACAATTTGGATAATTTATACTTTTCAAGAAAATCAACCATTCCCTTTTTCTGAATATATTGCTATAGAGTTGTACATAGTATTTCTTACAATTTTTCTAAAACTCCCAATATCTCTGGTTATAGTGCAGTTTTAGTTCCTGACAATATATTTTACATTCCCTCTCATCCTCAGATGAGACTGGCTGTGCTATTTTGGCATACATTTTACATTTATATATGTTATAAGCCCCACACTACCTTGTTTTTGTTAAAATAGGCAGATTCTTAAATAATAAGAAAATTATATATAATAATTAAGAAAAAATAGGAAAAAAATCTTACTGTTTACCCGCATAGTTACCATTTCTGGAGCTCCTCATTCCTTTGTGCAGATCCATTTATCTATCTGGTATAATTATTCTGCTTCTTGTGGTATTTCCCATAGGGCAGCTTTGCAGGTGATGAAATCTTTTAGTCTCTTTCACCATTTTGAAATATATTTTGAAGAATATTTTGAAATATATATTTAAATACATTCTAGGTATAGAATTCTAAATTGATGAGGTTCTTTTCTTTCAATTCATAAAAATAGTTGGTCCATTGTTCTCTCGATTATTTTCCATAAGGAAATCTTGTATATAATGTGTCATTTGTCTCTAGCTGGTTTTGAGCAATTGATTACTATGTGCCTTGACATAGTTTTCTTCATGTTTCTTGTGCTTGGGGTTCATTGAGCTGCATGAATCTTTGGAGTTTTCACCTGATTTGAAAAAAAATTTTAGACATTTGAATTTTTTAATACCAATTTTCTACTCCTTTGGAAACTCCAATGCATTTATATGAGGCTGCGTGATGTCATCATATAGCTAGCTCTCTGTTAAGTATAAAATGTTATTTTATTTATGTTTTGAAATTTTATTTATTTATAGATAAGGTCTCACTCTGTCACCCAGGCTGAGTGCAGTGGTGCGATCACAGCTCACTGCAGCTTCAACCTCCTGGGCTCAAGTGATCCTCCCACCTCAGCCTCCCGAGTAGCTGGGACTACAGGCACGTGCCACCTTGCCTGGCTAATGTTTTATTTTTTGTAGTGTAGAGATGGGGTCTTGCTATGTCACCCAGGCTGGTTTTGAACTCCTGGACTCACACAAGCAATGTGATCCATCTCAGTCTCCCAGTGTTGGGATTACAAGCGTGAGCCACCACAATTGGCCTATGTATCTTTTTCTTAAAGACAGGATCTCCCTCTGCTGCCAGGCTGAAGTGCAGTGGCACAATCATAGCTCACTGCAGCCTCAAACACCTGGGCTTCGTGATCCTGCTGCCTCAGCCTCCCCAGTGGTTAGGACTACAGGCCCACATCATCATTCCTGGCTAGTTTTTTCTTAAAAAATTTGTTGCCTGGCTGGTCACTAACTCCTGGCCTCAAGTGATTCTCTTGCCTCAGCCTCCCAGAGAGCTGGGATTGTGGGCATAAGCCATCTTGCCCAACAGCCTAGTACAAAGTTTCTAAAATTACTTCTTCTCTTTTTGTTCATTGTGAATAGTTTCTAATGCTATGATTTCAACTTTACTAATCTTTTCTTTTGCAATGTCTAATTAGCGATTTTCAATATAATCTTCATTTCAGACATCGTATTCTTCATAACTTTTTGGGGGGATCTTTTTAATGTCTTTTGTCTTTTGTCCTTTTTTAAAGTTTCAAGTTATTTGCCTGATCATGGATCTTTTTTTATATCTTTGTTGTCTCTACCTACATTTTGAACATTTAAAATATACTTCATAGTAATTTTTAATGTCCTCGTCTGCTAATTCTAGTATCTTTGTTGGTTCTGGGTTGGTATCCCACTCTTCTCATTACTAGATGTATTTTCGTGCTTTTTGTATGCTTTATACTTTGAATTGTATGCTGGGCATGCTGAATTTCACCAATAAAGTAAAATTATTATAGTATTTGTGTTTCTATAAATAATCAGGAGTTTTGTTCTGGGACACAGTTAAGTTACTTGTAAACAATTGTGTCCCTTCAGGACTTGCTTTTAAGGTTTGTTAGGTTGCATTTGACAAGTATTTAGTCTTGGGTTAATTCACCCCATTAGTGAGGCAAGTCTCTTGAATACTCTAATAGGCAGATGCCTCATGAGTTATGAAGTGTCCCATTCTGGCTAGTGGGAACAGACACTGATTCTGGTCACATGTGAGTGCTGAGAAGTATTCCCTCTAATTCTTTTGGGAAATCCTTTCTCCATCTTTAGGTAGTTTCTTTAAACCTGTATGCTGATCAGCTCTCTCATGAATATGGGAGAAAACCTGCAGGTTTCCGGGAGTTCTCTTCCTGTGCAACTTACCGCTTTTCAGTGCTGTGTACCGGCCATTCCAGCTGCCTTTGTTTCGCTGGACTCTCAATCGTGTCTCCTGAACTCAGTGAGTTTGCCAGGCTCTGCCTGCCCTGTCCCCCAACCCCACACACTGCAGCCTAAACATTCCCTCAAGGTAGCACGCAAGGCAATCATGCGACTCACTTCATTTGTTTTCTGTTCCTCTGGGATCACTGTCCTTTGTTCCTGATGTCCGTGGTCTTGTTTTACGTATTTTGCCTTTGTATTGCGTGTTTCAGGCAGGAGGGTAAATCTAATCCCTGTTACTCCAACTTGGCCAGAAGTTGAAGTTAATCCATGGATTTGGATTTGTAATGCACTCACTCTTCTTCATTTTTAATAGTCTGTATTTTTAGTTTTGATTTTTCTCCTTTAACTTTAGATATTCAGAAGAGTCTTTATTTCTAAATGACTTTTCTTTATTCTTCTGTTGTGATTTCTAATTTCATAGCTTTGTAGACAGAGAATGTAACCTATGTGATAAAAACTTATAAAGAGACAAACCAGATTGCTAACTGGTTGATAACAGGATTTTTCTACGTTGCCTGGCAATGAGTTAGCTAGGCTGAACCGCTGCTCAAGCACACCTCTCCAGAAGATGCCAAGAGAGTCTAGGCCCATGTCCAACCTCCCTGGCTGAGTCTGTCACGCGCTGTGTGGCTCCGGCATGGCATCACTTTAGTTGCATGGTATTTGCTTCATGATTTCTTTTCCCAGCTTCTATAATGGTTTCACGGATGTTTGAAAACGATTTGTTTTCTCTGTGTCAAAATTTTATCTTTACAAAATGCTCTCTTACCTGATAAGATCTGTAAACCCAAAAGTCAGACTGAGGGATCATTTAAAAAATAAAAAATTTCTGTGCATTTTAGTTTAATGTAATACACAAAAATATACATTCAGTTGTCAGTCTTTTGATGCAGGGCCAGGACCTTTCTTCAGTCTTTTAAAAAAAATCTTGAGTATGCTGACTGGAGTTCAATCTGCTTTCTTGTACAGATCACCACCAGACTGCATTGCCTATGATTCCGAACTTGGGTTTCTTTATGGTGCAGCAAGGCAAATGTAGAGAAACTGGTGGAGTATTCAAGTTTTCCAAGATTCTCACTCAAATCATTTTATGGTTGTCTTATGCATACTTATCTGGCAACAAATATCAAAACGATCCATCTTTATTGAATCTTTACAAAGTATGCAACTAGTTTTCTAGAAAGAACTACTATTTTTTACCTTCATATTTTATTAGTTTACATAGTATTTAAAAATAACTTATATTAATAAGATCTGACATTAGACGATCTGGAATAACTTGACTGGCAAGGGAAAAAGTGGGTGAATATAACAAAGTGGCTTACTCCTCTAGCCTTCGTATATCAAGGGCATTGGCATTTGTTATAGAAAGAATAAGGAACATCAGTTAATCGAATGAATCAGGTATGTGGCATTAAAAGAGCTTCTAATATGATAAAGCTTGTTAATTATATTTTTCAAATTATTTGTATTTGTTCTTTTCTTGATCTCTTAATTCTGAGAGAGATGATTTTACTTTCTCATTTTTCTCTGAGTATTTCCGTCAGTTTTTGCCTTGTATAACTCCAAGCTATGCTAGATGCAAAAAGAATAATAACATTTCTTCATCATGTACTATAAGCTTTATCAGTGTAAATATCCTCGGCCTATTTTCATTCTTTTAACTTTTAATTCTATTTTGTTTTATATTACTATCATCATTTCTTTATTTTACTTAATATTTCCCTAATATGTCTTTGTCTATTGGTTAATTTTTAGTACTTCTCTGCCATTTGAATTCAGGAGAGTCTCTTATGTTCTGATGTGCTCCTGCTATGCTTTCTTGTATGTGTGTATTTATGATATTGATCACCTTTCTTTGTTCTTTTTCTTTCATCTACTGCAGCATTTCATAACTCTGAGTGCAAACTGTAACCACCTTTCAAAAAAAAAATAGTGCCTAAACTTTACTCCAAAATCTCAGAGGAAGAGAGTGGTATCAATATTTTTTTAAAGACTAATATTCTGTTAGGGTTGAGAACTCTGGTATCGCACTATTTTTATTTCCATGGTATTTCCCCTTACATTCTCAGCAATCACAAACTTATCATTTTCTATCAATGGATAGATTGAAACAGTTGTATCAGTCAAGGTAAAAATCAAACAAGCAGAACTAAGAGTGACCTAGAATAAGAGTCTGATTCTAGGGATTCAACATTATGCAAGTGGGATTGCTGGTGGGGCAATCTGTTGGCTTGCATGTGGTGCTGGGCCTGAAGTCACCATGGGTCAGCCAGACCCGCAGTTGGGAAGGAAAGGTGAACAAGAACAAAAGCAGGAACCAACCAAAAACTTCCAGAAAAAAATGGAACTTGCATCTGTTTCGCATTACTCCACCTTATGTGACTTGCATGGCCTGAGGTCTGCAGGAGTAGCTGGCACCTCTAGCCATAGGGCTGCACATATCTTTGGCCCAGAACACAGAGAAGTTTGAGGAGATGTGGCAGCAGCTGGAGAAGCTGCGGGTTGGGTGCTGCCACATGCCAACAAGGTGAGCCAACAAGGTGAGCCAGGGGATCAGCAACAATGTGCATGAGGTACCATAGTGCCTGACACCCTGCATCAATCTTCCAGAGGGTAAAAATTATGGCTGCTACTTCCCTATGACTTCCAAATCTCAAGCAAATTTCGCTTGTGGTCAACTGCATTGCAATTCTGACACTAACTGCTTGGAGTTAGGCCAAATTTCACAGGCTAAGGGCTGAGTCCTCTATGAGACTGCCCTTAATTCAAACATCAGCCACATGCTAAGGGATTCCCAGGCCACCCACACTTCTGGCCAACTGGCTACAAATTCAAGGGTTTCCACTACTTTCTTGGGTTTGATAACTTGCTAGAAAGACTCACAGGGTTTCCACTACTTTCTTGGGTTTGATAACTTGCTAGAAAGACTCACAGAACTTTGGAAAAAGGTATACTTAAGATTACAGATTTATTATAGCAAAAGAAAACACATCAAAACCAGCCAAAAGGGGAGATGCATAGAGTGAGACCCAGGCGGGTCCTGAAGGTGAAACTTTGTTGTTCACTGTGTATTATCAGCCTGGAACTTTATCCAAACTTTAATAGCCAGAGTTTTTACTGGAGTTTCATTACATAGGCATCATTGAATTCTTAGCCATGTGATTGAACTCAGTCTCTGGTCCCCTCCTATCCCAATCAATATCAGACTGATATCACATGGCATAAAGCCCCAACCCTATAATCATGTGGTTGACTTTTCTAGCATGGCCAGGCCTCATCTTGAAATATCTAGGGACCCTGTAGAGGTCACCTTTGTAGCATAAATGATCAGGGCTCACCAGGAGTAATTAAGATACTCCTATCACTTGGGAAATTCCAAGAATATAGAGGTTCTCTCCCAAGAACCAGGAACAAAGGCCAAATGCTGACCTTTGTTGACATTGGTGTACAACACGAACTCTAAATGGAAACTAGACAGGGAAAGGAATTCTGGGAACCATAGTTACACCTCAGCTAAGTAGACACAATATAAAGCCACTACAATAGTATCATATCTGTCTCCCCTGCACCCCACCAAGAAAATACCTTTAGCAAACTCTATTAGTCCATTCTCATGCTGCTATGAAGAGATACCTGAGACCTAAGACTGGGTAATTTATAAAGGAAAGCGGTTTAATTGATTCACAGTTTAGCATAGCTAGGGAGGCCTCAGGAAACTTACAATCATGGCAGAAGGGGAAGCAAATACATCCTTCTTCACAAGGCAGCAGGAGAGAGAAGAATGAGAGTTGAGCAAAGGGAGAAGCTGAGCAAAGGGAGAAGCTTATAAAACCATCAGATCATGTGAGAACTCACTATCTCATGAACAGCAGCGTGGGGATAACCACCCCCATGATTCAGTTACCTCCCACCAGGTCCCTCCCATGACACATGGGGATTATGGGAACTACAATTCAAGATGAGATTTGGGTGGGGACACAGTCAAACCATATATACCTTCACATTCCTTGCTGCTTCTCTTCCACCTCTCACATAAAGACCACCTCTAGTGCAGTGCTTTAACACAGTCACTTAGATTTTAGTTTTACGTTGTCATTAATATTTTAAAATGTTATCCAATCTCATCTAAAAATGTTGAACTCATAGAAGTAGAGAGTAGAATGATGGTTATCAGAGGCTGGTGGGGTAGACAGGGAAAGGGGAGGCATTGGTCAAAGGGTACAAAGTTTTAGTTAGACTGAAGGAATACATTCTGGTGTACTATTGCACATCATAGTGATCACAGTTAATAATAATGTATTATGTATTTCAAAATAGCTAAAATAGGATTTTAAATGTTCCAGAGATCAAATTCTTAACTATTATGTTTATTTTAATCATGTGTGGCAGCATCGAACACAGACAAAACTGCTTTTGTGGCTTGATTTATGAAATTCTTATGTTTTATGCTTAAAATAAGAAATTGTTTAGTTTTTATTATTTTGGTAATTTTCCCTTTGTAAATGATAATAGCAAAGATGCCAAGGGTATAACTACTTATGCAACAATTACAGTTATATGTAGTTTATATTCTCAGTAAATGAAAAGCCAAATTGAACAGAGTCATTGTTATATTTATCTTAATATTGACTTTTGAAACACAAAGCTCTATTGATATACCATTTTAAAATGTATTTATTTGTGTTGCTTTTACAATTTATTTCTTAGAATAGATAATACATTTGCACGATTCAAAAATCAAAACAATATTAAAAAGTGTATATTGTGAAGTATTCCACTCAATCCTGTTCCTGTCAGCTCATTTCCTACCAGTTCCCAATAAGGAATCATTTTCTTAGTTTGTGTCTTTCTACTGTTCCTTTATCAAATATATTTTCATGTACTGTATTTTTTTTTTTCACATAGTGGTTTTTGCATTTAATATAACCCAGAGGTCTTGAGTTGTTACTGTTTGAATGCAATTTTTATGGATCTGATAAAGAACATTTTTCAGGAAATCTGCAGATTATCATTTGATGTGTCTTATTGCTTTGCGTTACTTCGATATTAGTGTACAATATACTTTGTTTTCTAAAAACAAATAATAATAAGTTTCCTTAAATATATTCATATTTCTTTGCCTAAGAAACAAGCGAGTGACCCAGTTCCTAGCAGTGAAGGTAAAAATTCATTCGTTCTAGTTATCTATTGCTTTTCAACAACAAACCACCCTAAATCTCAGTGGCTAACAAAAACAATCATTTGGCCAGATTCAACAAGGATGGCTCTTCTCTGCTCCACTTAGCATCACTGAGGTGACTTAGATGGGGGCTGAAAGATCCACTTTCAAGGTGGCTTACTCACATGGCTATCAAGTTGGGGCTGGTTATCGTCTGGGTGCTTAGAAAGGGCTGTGGGCTGAGCGCTTTGGTTCCTCTCCACGTGGGCCTCCCTGGGCTTCCTCACAGCATGGTGTCTGGGTTCCAAGAGTGAGCATCCCAAGACAGCCAGGTGGAAAAACAGGGTATTTTATGATCTAGCCTGAGAAGTCACTTCTGATGTACTCTATTGGTCAAAACAGTCACAATCGTCTATTTTCAAGGTGAGGGGGCACAAAGCCTATTACTCAGTGAGAGGAATTTCAGTCAGATTATAGGAGTGGGGGACAGCAGCTATTGTTTTGATCATCTTTTAAAAATTCAATCTGCTGGCTGGGCGCGGTGGCTCACACCTGTAATCCCAGCACTTTGGGAGGCCGAAGCGGGTGGGCCACTTGAGCTCGGGAGTTTGAGACCAGCCTGATCAACTTGGAGAAACCCCATCTCTACTAAAAATACAAAACTAGCGGGGCGTGGTGGCGCATGCCTATAGTTCCAGCTACT
>NW_012101721.1:4245320-4289738 GCF_000951045.1 Mandrillus leucophaeus
ATGCTTAATCCATTTAGACTTTATTTTGGTGTAAATTGTGAAGTCAGGAGCCATTTAAGATTTTTTTCCAGATAACTACCCAATTGCTAATAAAATGTATTATTAATCCATCTCTTCCCCATGCTACTTTTGGGGAGTGTTTGTCCACTCCCAGACTCATGTTAAAATGTAATTGTCAATGTAACGGGATTGGGAGGTGGGGTCTTAAGAGATGATTAGGCCATCAGGGCTCCACTCTCGTGGGTGAGTTTAATGTCTTAATAAAAGAGCTTTTAAAAGTGGGCTGTCTCTCTTGGCTCTTTCACCTTCTGCAATGTGAGAATACAGCCTTTTTCCCTTCTGGAGGATGAAGCAAGTAAGGTGCCATCTTGGAAGAAGAAAATGGCGTTACCAGAAACTGAACCTGTAGGCACCTTAATCTCAGACTTCCCCAGCCTCCAGAATTGAGAGTCAATATATTTTTGTTTGTTGTAAATTACCCAATTTCAAGTATTCTATTATAAATAGGAGCTACAAATGGACTAAGACATCCCACTTATATGAAGTGGTGTCATTACCATATCTAAATTTCCCCATTGTATTAGGTCTGTTTCTGGACTTTATGTGTAAATGTTTGATGTTTATTGCCTAGAACCTAATTATTGGAGGACTTCCCCCACACCCATGCCATATGCCATCACTCTTCTTTTTCAGAATTTTGCTAATTATTACACGTTTATTTTTCTTTTCTTTTTCTTTTTTCTTTTTTTTTTTTTTTGAGACTGAATCTTGCTCTACAGCCCAGGCTGGAGTGCAGTGGCATGATCTCGGCTGCAACCTCCGAGATCATGATACACTGCAACCTCTGCCTCCCAGATTCAAGAAATTCTCCAGCCTCAGCCTCCTGAGTAGCTGGGATTACAGGCATGTGCCACCATGCACAGCTAATTTTTTTGTATTTTTAGTAGAGGCAGGGTTTCACCCTGTTGGCCAGGCTAGTCTCGAACTCCTGACCTCGAGTGATCCGCTTGCCTTGGCCTCCCAAAGTGCTGGGATTATAGGCGTGAGCCACTGTGCCCGGCCCTATTTATAATCAGTTTGTCTAGTTTTTAAAGTCTATTAGTATTTTAATCAGTGATAACTATTTTTAAATTTCTTTTATTATTAATGAGATTGGATATTTTTGCTTCTATGTACCAATTATATTCCTTCATGAATTCTGTGTTCCTATCCTTTGTCCATTTCCTTATTAGAATTTTACATTCCTCTTATTGATCCTCAAAAGCTCTTCATATTTAAGAATACCAGAATATTGTTTGAAATGTTTCTTATAAATATTTTCCCTAGTTAATTTTGTTTCCAGTGCTTTTTGAAGTCTTAAAATAAATAATAAATGTCCATGTTGTGTGTGCATGGAGGTAGAGGCGTGAAAGTTAACCTTGTTTTCTTGTGTGGTTTCATTTGCTCTTTTATTTATTCTTAATTTTTGTGGGTACATAGTAAAAGTATATATTTATGGGTGTATATATTTATATACATGAGATATTTGGATACAGGTGTGCAATGCATTATAATTACGTCAGGGTAAATGCAGTATGCATCACATCAAAGATTTATCCTTTGTGTTACAAACAATTTAGTTATACTCTTTTTAGTTATTTTAAAATGTACAATTAAATTATTTTTGACTACAGTCACCCTATTTGCTAGCAAATACTAAATCTCATTTATTCTTTCTTTGCTGGGAGCCTTTTTGTTGTCATTTTCAGCTCTCTACAAAAGAAGGAAGGGAGACTTTTTATTACAGCTTTGATCTCATTACTTGGTATTGGTCTGTTCAGCTTTTGGATTTCGTTATGGTTCAATCTCGGCAGATTGTATGTGTCTAGCAATTTAACCATTTCATCTAGATTTTCCAATTTTTTAGCTTCTAGTTTCTTATAGTAGCCACTAATGATCCTTTGAGTGTCTGTGGTATCAACTGTAATGTCCTTTTTCATCTCTGATTTTATGTATTTGAGTCTTCTCTCCTTTTTTATTAGTTGGTCTCACTAATGGTTTGTCAATTTGTTTATGTACTCGAAAAAACAACTTTTTGTTTCATTGATCTTGTTTTTTTTTTTAATTTCCATTTCATTTATTTCTGCTCTGATTTTTATTATTTTATTTCTTCTCTTACTAGGAGGTTTGGTTTGCTCTTGCTTTTCTAGCTCTGTAAAATGCATTGTTAGGCTGCTTATTTGAGTGTTTTTTTCCTTTTTGATTTAGGCATGTATAGCTATAGACTTCCCTGTTGATATTGCTTTCACTGTATTGCATAGGTTTTTGGTTTGTTGTGTTTCTATTATCATTTGTTTCAATACATTTTTCAATTTCCTTTTTAATGCCTTCTTTGACCCACTGGCCATTCAAGAGCATATTATTCAATTTCTGTGTGTTTGTATAGTTTCCAAAATTCCTCTTTTATTAATTTCTAGTTTTATTCCATTGTGGTCAGAGAAGATGCTTGATATAATTTCATTTTTTTGAAAGTTCTAGTACTTGTTTTGTGGCTTAACATCTGGTCTATGCTTGAGAATGATCCATGTACTAAGGCGAATAATGTGTATTCTGCAGCTGTTAGATGAAATGTTCTGTAAATCTCTATTAGATCCATTTGGACTGCAGTAGACATTAAATCCAATGTTTCTTTATTTTCTGTCTAGATGATCTCTGCAATGCTGAAAGTAGAGTGTTGAAGTCTCCAGCTATTATTGTTTTGGAGTCTATCTCTTTCTTTTGCCCTAATAATATTTGCTTTATATATCTGGGTGCTCCAGTGTTAGGTGTATATATAGTTATAGTTGTTATATATTCTTGCTGAATTAACCTCTTTATTATTACATAGTGACCTTCTTTGTTGCTTCGCGTTTTTGTCTTGAAATCTATTTTGTCTGATGTAAGTATAGCCACTCCTGCTCTTTTTTGGTTTCCATTAGCATTAAATATCATTTTTCCCCTTTATTTTCAGTCTGTGTGTCTTTGTTGGTGAAGTGTGTGTCTTGTAGGCAACAGATTCATTTGGTCTTATTTTGTATCCATTCAGCAACTCTGTCTTTTGATTGGCGAGTTTAGTCCATTTACATTCAATGTTATTATTAATAAGTAAGGACTTACTCCTGCCATTTTGTTGTTTGTTTCCTGGCTCCTCTGTGGTCTTCTCTTTATTTTTTTTCCCAACCTACCTTCTTTTTATGAAGGTGTTTTTTTCTGATGGTATGCTTTAATTTCTTGCTTTTTATTTTTGTGTATCTGTTGTATGTTTTTAAATTTGAGGTTATCATGAGGCTTGCAAATACCATCTTATAACTCGTTTTTTAATCTGATAACTTAACACTGTTTGCATAAACAAACAAGCAGAAAGAAAACTAATAAAAACTCTACACCTTAACTTTGTCCTCCCACTTTTTGACTTTTGGTCATTTTTATTTATATCTTATTGTACTGTCTGGGTCTTGGCAAGTTGTAGTTATTACTTTTGATAGGTTCATCTTGTAGTCTTTTTACTTGAGTGGTTTACACACCATAGTTACAGTGTTATAATATTCCGTGCTTTTCTGTGTACTTTCTATTACCAGTGAGTTTTACACCTTCAGATGATTTCTTATTGCTCATTAACATCCCTTTCTTTCAGATTGAAGAACTCCCTTTAGCATTTCTTCTAGGAAAGGTCTAGTGTTGATGAAATCCCTCAGCTTTTGCCTGCCTAGAAAAGTAGTTATTTTTCCTTCATATTTGATATGGATATACTATTGTGTATATCCATATATACAAAATTTTTGTATAAACTGGACATACTATTCTAGGGTAAAGAACTTTTTTTCCATCAACACTTTAAATATGTCATATCACTCTCTCCTGGCCTGTAAGGTTTCCACTGAAAAGTCTGCTGCCAGAATATTGGAGCTCCATTGTATGTTGTTTCTTTTCTCTTGCTGTATTTAAAATCCTTTCTTTATCCTTGACATTTTGGAGTTTGATTATTAAATGTCTTGAGGTAGACTTCTCAGGTTAAATCTGCTTCGTGTTCTATAACCTTTTTGTGCTTGGATATTAATTTCTTTCTCTAGGTTTGGGAACTCCTCTTTTATTATCCCTTTGAATAAATTTTCTATCCCTATCTCTATCTCTATCCTCTCTTTAAGGCCAATAACTCTTATATTTGCCCCTTTGAGGCTATTTTCTAGAACCTGTAGGCATTCTTCATTTTTAAAAAATTCTTCTATTTTTTGTCTTCTCTATGTATTTTTAAATAGCCTGTTTTCAAGCTCAATAATTTTTCTTCTGTTTGATCAATTCTGATATTAAGATTGTCTGATACATTCTTCAGTATGTCAGTTGCATTTTTCAACTCCAGAATTTCCTTTGAGTCTTTTTAATTATTTTTAAAATTTATCTGATAGAATTCTTAATTACTTTTCAGTGTTACCTTGAATTTTTTTTTTTTTCATTTATTCAGCTATTTTGAATTCTCTGTCTGAAAAGTCACATATTTCTGTTTTTCCATGATTGATCCCTGGTGCCTTATTTAGTTCATTTGGTAAGATAGAGTTTCCTGGATTTTTTTGATGCTTGTGGATGTTTGTCTGTGTCTGTGCATTGAAAAGTTAAGTTCTTATTGCAGTCTTCACAGGCTGGGCTTGTTTGTTCCCATCTCTCTTGGGAAGGCTTTCCAAGTATTCAAAAGGACTTGGGTATTGTGATCTAAGCTATATCTGCATTAAGGGCCATCCCAAGCCCAGTAACACTGTATTTATTTCAGACTCATAGAGGTACCACCTTCGTGGTTTTAGATAAGATTCAAAACAATTCTCTAGATTACCAGGCAGAGACACTTGTTCTCTTCCCTTACTTTCTCCCAAACAGGGTCTCTCTCTCTCTCTCTGTGCTGAGCCACCTGGAGCTGGGAATGGGGTGACAGAAGCACCCTTGAGACCGCCACCATTGGGACTATGCTTGGTCAGACCTGAAGTCAGCGCAGCACTGGATCTTGCCCAAGGCCCTCTGTAGCCACTATCAGGCTAATGTCCATGTTTGTTCAAGGCTCTAGGGCTTTACAATCAGCAGATGGCAAAGCCAGCCAGGCTTGTGTCCTTTCCTTCAGGGCAGTGAGTTTCCCCAGACTCCAGGCAGGTCCAGAGACACCATCCAGGGGCTGAGGACTGTTCAAACACCTTAGAAAAGAAACCTATGTGGTGTTTTATTGTCCTGTGGCTGGCACTCAAACCATGAGACAGTCCTTCCTACTTTGCCTCCACTTTCCACAGGCACAGGAGCCTCACCCCATTGCCACCACCATTACAGAACCATGAGGAATACTGCCAGGCTACCGCCAATATTCACATAAGGCCCAAGGTCTCTTCAGTCAGCTTGTAGTGAATGCTGCCAGTCGTGGGATTCACCCTTCAGGGCAGTGGGCTCCTGTCTGGCCCAGGGTAGGTCCAGAAATGCTGTCCAAGAGTTAAGGCCTAGAATCTGGAACCTCAAGAGCCTGCTTGGTGTTCTATCCCCCTGTGGTTGAGTTGGTATCTGAGGTACAAGACAATGTCTTCTTTACTTTTCCCTCATCTTTTCTCAAGCAGGAGAAGTCTCTCGCCATAGCCACCACAGCTGGAAATATGTTGGGTGTCACCTAAAGCTAGCATGTCTCAGAGTGTCACCCAAGGCCCGTGATGTAATGTCCATGTGTCACTGCTGGTTATTTAGGGCCCAAGGGCTCATTAGTCAATAGGTGATATGTCCTGCCTGAACTGCTTGCTTCCTTTCAAGGCAGTAGGTTCCTTCTGGGCCTACAGTATGCTTAGAAATGTCTTCTGGGAGCTAGGGCCTGGAATGGGGGCCTTGTGACTCTGACTGGCGCCCTACCATACTGTGACTAAGCTGGTATCCAAGATTCAAGGCAAAGTTCTCTTTACTGTTCCTCTCTCTTCCCTCTTCTCTCCTCAAGCATAAGGAAGGGGTCTCTTTTGGACCTGCAATCTGTGCTGCCTGGGGCTGGGGGAGGGGTGGTGCCAGCACTCCCTTACCTGCCCTGGCTTGTGTCTCAGTAGGTTGCATGACTCTGAAGGCCACTGACTCTGAGCCCAGCTCAGCACTAGGACTTACCTAAGACTTGCAGTCCTTGTGGCCTGAACTGCCTTTCATGTTTAGTAAGGGCCCAGAGCATGTTAGCCCACGTGGCATGGCTTGCCAGAACTCAAGTACTGACCACTGAAATGGGCTGCTGGGATGGGCGATTCCTGGCTAAGGCTTGTCTAAATACTCCCTCCGTGGGCTTGTGTCAGCTAAGCCCAGCCCAGTTTTGCTTTCTGCTGTGACTGGGCGTCACTGAGTTAAGTGAGAAGTCTCACAATCTCTGTGCTCTGGCTCTCCCAAGCCATGGATTCTCTCTCTGCACCACGTGGTTGTTGGGGATGGGGGAGGCATGCTGCTGGAAATTCGAAACTATCTTTCCTATCATCTTGAGTGCCTCTTGCAGCAATACAAGGTTAAAAGCAGGTACTTCGAGTCCTCACCTGATTTTTGGTTCTTATGGAGGTACTCTTTTTGTGTAGACAATTGTTACATTTGGTGCTCCTACGGGGGGGTGGGGATGATTGGTAGAGCCTTCTTTTTGGCCATTTTGCTCCACCCCTCTTCTCCTTCTGCTCTTTTGAAATTTATACATTCCTTTCCTACCCACCCAAGAAAATTCAGTCCTATGTTTGCACAATTTTTCATAACTTTGTTATTATATTTAACTGTTTAATCCATTTAAAATTTATTTTAGTAATTTGTATGAATTCTAGTTGAACCAATTCTTTCCCCAGTCAATTTCGCCAACACTATAAACAAATGCTTTTATCTATCTAATTTTTCAGAGCTCAAAATTGGATTAAGACACTACTTTTCAAGTTTGAAGAAAAATTCAATTATGATTTTGACTGTGATTGTGTGAAGCCTCAAAGTAATACAGGAAGAACTGGCAGTATAGCTTGAGTGTGAATTTAATATCTTCTAGTTTATATATTAAGAAGGTGATCCCAAATTTGATGATCTGCAAGTCTTAAATTAAAATTTTTAATTCATTTGCATTATGAAATAATTCTATTAAAAATTTTCATTGGGTTAAAATATATGTAACATAAAATTGGCCATTTTAACCATGTTAAGCTGTACAATTTAGGAACATTTAGCGCATTTACAAAGTTGTGCAACTATCACCCTAAAATTTTTTCATCACCCCAAACTGTGTACCCGCTAAGTATGGTAACCTCTAATCTACTTTCTGTCTCCATGAATTTGTCTATTTCAGTTATTTCATATGAGTGAAATAATGCAATGCAGTCATGAACCACGAAATAACATTTCAGGCAATGACTGACTGCATATATCATGATAGTCCCATGAGATTATAATACCATATTTTATTGTACCGTTTCTGTTTAGATATATTTAAATACACAAATACGATTCTGTTACAACTGCCTATGGTATTCACTACAGTCACCTGCTGCACAGGTTTGTACCCTAGGAGTAATAGGCTATACCATATAGCCCAGGCATGTAGTACGTTATACCATCTAGGTTTGTGTAAGTACACTCTATGATGTTTGAACAATAATGAAATCGCCTAAGGACATATTTGTCAGAATGTATCCCCATTGTTAAGTGACAGTGATTATATTTGTCTTTCTGTGTGTTGCTTATTTCACTTAGCACAATATTTTCAAGGGCCATCCATATTGTAACATGTATCAGAGCTTCATTTCGTTTTATGACTAAATAACATTCCACTGCATGCGTGCACCACATTTTGTTTATCCATTCATCTGTTGCTGGACACTTTGGGTCGTTTCCACCTTTTGACTACAGTGAATAGAAATAATTCTATTTTAATCAACCACTTGGTTATCTACCACAAAACGTTCACATTTTCTTTCCTAAGGAAATAAATAGGTGATTAGTTTTTGAGCAGCTCTTAAAAACAACTAACCTAAAAAAAAAATTAAGCAGGTTAGGAGTGGTCCAGTGCCAAGAAGTTCTTGAATATATGTATTGTTCTGTTTCCTGTCTCACTCAACTAACTTTTTCAGAAACATAATTCCAAAAAAAAAAAAAAAGGAGGAAGCATAGCAGTTTTTGAATTGCAAAATGTCCTGTTCTCTGTTGCTATGCCCTTGGAGAATTTTAAGAATCTAAACAGAAGAAAAAGGAGTATCTATTTAAAAAAATTCTCAAATATCTGCCAAATGTATTTCTGAGAGAGAAGCAAATATAATAAGATAGTTTTCATTTGTTATTTAATTATAATTATAAATAATTTCATTCATTTATCATAAGATGTGGCTAACATACGAACTGATGTAATCTTCACAGTAACTTCAAAAAGTAGGGGATCGTTTTTTTAGAAAAAAATCATAAATAGACGAAAAAGCCATTTAGATAGGTTTTATTACTAGTCTAAGGTCACGCAGTGATCTGTAGAGTCAGAATTTGGACGTAGATCTTTCTGACTCCTAAACCCACAGTGAAACACTGAGGTGTCACATATTCTCTCTCTCTAACCCCCATGAAATGTTTTGCTTTGGAAACAACTGTTTATATGTGACAAAACAAAACAAAACAAAACTTTTTTTTAATGTCTGTCATTTTTTTATTCTCTATTTTTTCCCTTTGGAATAAAATTATTAATAGACCACTTTGAGGTCAGTGTTGAATTAGAAGACAGGAAATGGGAGCTGTCCTCCTGTTTAGGATTAGTAATCAAAGTGTTTTCTAAAGTGAAGTACATATTTCTTATTGCTTTAAAAATTTATTTTTTATGTATACATAATAGATAAACATATTTTGGGTGTAGATGCAATAAATTAATACATTCATATAATTTGTCTTAGTGATTTTATAGGAAGCAAAATAGGGACAATAAATTCCTGGAACGAAATAGTACTGAGGAGTTTGTAGAGTCTGCATTTCTGGGAATGCCTAAGTTTAGCGTTATCACCTTTATAATTTTTGTAAAACAAAATGCAATTAGATGAAACAAAAATATATTATTAAAAACTTCAGTTGTGGCACAAAATGGGGACTGAAATTTAGAGGTACATGATAAGCTCTGAAGAGCATTTGATTTCCTGAACATGCTTCTGCTATATTAGTTTACTCGCAGTCTATTCTTTGTCAATTACAATTGTAAAAAAATAGAAGGCCCATTTAAGCTAATTATGTAGTTTCCCCAACAACTGCGTTTCCATATGAAGATTTTTGTTGTAAAATCTTTCCCTGTTCAATATTAAATATTGAGTGTTGTTATGCTTATTTAAAATGTAAAGCAAGTATTTGAAGATGGTACTTAATTTACCAGGTAGAAATAAAATTACTGTTGTCAGCACTTACATCTGAAAAAATTTTGTCAGTGAAACATAATTACTAAAAAAAAAAAAACAAGTTCATTCAAAGGAGAAGATTCCTTTATTAAAATGATAATTCTAAGGCTTGTCCAATAGCTGTGCACCTGTGCCTATGGTTTTGTTCTTCCAGAATCTTTTGCATATATCCCTTTCTAAGTTTTATTCCTCTCCCCGCCTCTTTCATTTCTTGAGCTTTTTCTTTTGGCTGCAATATACTCTTTACTCTTAGCAAAGTTTGTTCCTTTACTACTTTTCTTTCATTCTCTCTAAGATATCAAGAAAGAACGTTTATTTCCTGTGTTTTATCAACTTGCAATTCTGCTATTTCTCAAGCTGCAGTAGAATTTTGCTTCTAGTGAGAAATACAATGACATCTTTTGAGACCTCATCCTGAGTCTGATACCAGTGCCTTCACATCTTCATTCAAACTTCCTCTTCCTTTAATTCTGTAATGCTGCATTTTCTTGAATCTCTCCCTCCCATTCTTACCAACAGCTATTTGTTTCCTTTTCTGAGTTCTTTTCCTTACTCACCATTTAAATATAGGCACTCTCCAAAGTGAGTTCTGTATAAGTTAGAAATTGGGTTAGGTGGTAAACACAGTGGCTTAATCTACTAGGGATTTTCTTTTATATGACCCAAGTTTCCAGTTAGAATGAAAGCTCCCCTGAGCCACCATCAAGAGATTTAGGTGGTTCTTTCTGCTTCACTGTCCTCCACTGTCCTCACCACTAGTTTCATTCTCAAAATCACATCATGTTTCAAGATAGACACTGGGGCATCAGTGCCAAACCAAAATTCCAGATATCAGGAAGGGTAAAGGAGTGCTTACTTTCTCTTCTTCTTAGAGATGGGGTTTTGCTATGTTGCCCAGGCTGGTCTCAAACACCTGAGCTCAAGTGATCCTCTCACCTAGGCCTCCCAAAGTACTGGGATTACAGGCAAAAGAACCTGGCCACGGGAACATTTTCTCAGCTAAATCAACTCCTTTTAAGAAACTTTTTGGAAATCCCATAATTTCATAGGCCAGAACTTAGTCACATGACCATACCCAGCCACAAGGATGTCAAAGTGCCCAGATAAACACCAAAAATATGTTATTAACGAAGAAAGAGGTGTATTTGATGGGCAATTATCAAGTCTCCATCACAATCTGTTTTCTCAAATGTTGGCTACAAGATGAGAAGTGATTGGTGTTTATAATTGTTCAGTGGACTGGACTTATTAAATAATAATAAGTGATTTATTTATACTACTTATTAAGGACCTATCATGTGCCAGGCATCATGCTTCCATCACAAATATTATCTCAAACTTTTACAGTCATTCTTCAAATGAAGTAGTGCTTTAACTATTTTTAAAAGGAGGAAAATGAATCTCAAAAAGATTACAGCGTTTGTTTCTGGCTGCTTTTCCCTTTAGCTGAGTTTTCTCCCAGGCACTTCTTTTCCAAGAAATAGACTTTAGGCGGGCTTTTTCGCCAATTTGTTCTATATTTTTCACCAATATGTACACATTAAATTGAGGATCTACTTTATATGCTAATTAGTTTGCAAGCGTCAACCTGTTTCAGGAAATACAGATATGAAATAGCTGAGACAGGGCTTGAATTCAGCTTTGTTCGTCTCGAAAGCCTATTGTCTTTTTTTTTTTATTATTATTATACATGGCCCGCACTGAATCTTTATTCACACCTATCTCCTTTTGTCCAATAATTATTTAGATTACTCTAGTCTGATGTCACAATTTCTCATGGAATTGAAACTGGACTCCTCAAAATGATAGAATTGTCTGAATTTGGCTGCAATGAGAATCACTAATCAATTCAAGCTTGTTATCAAGACATCTAGAGATCACCAGGTAAGTTGGTAGTATGGGAGGTGGTTAAATCTCAATAGCATGTGGGTGCAAGTGTGTGATACCACACTGACAGAAATAACTCTCTGATGTCCCCCACCTGAATAACACAGGATAACTGCTCTCCCCAAAGCCTCCTGCCCAAGCATTTCTAGGATTCCTAAAAAGTCCGCCTGTCAGGACACTGTCTTTGCTTTGGTTGGCAAGTATACTAGAATTCTCACAATGCCATTGTTTCAGTGTGGCTTCTGGTGAAGTGAGCAAGGATGTAGTTGGATTTTTCCTTTAGTGAGGAGTGGTGAGAAAAATAAAGAGGGCGCTAGATTGCCCGTATTTAATTTCTGTCCCAAATCTTGATGTTTACTTCACCTTTTTACAGGGGAATAAGAGAAGTCAGGTGCAAGGGGCCAGGAATGTTATGCTAGAGGCACTTCTTCCACATGGAAGGAAATATCAGAAGCAAAGAGGAAACATTCCTCTCTGTTCCCCATTCCTGCTACTGCCTTGCTTCAGTTTTGTCTGTTTTAAAAACTGCGCTACCACAGAACTCAGTCAGTGTTGTGTGATACATTATTATACGTGCTTTTAATGGAAAAAGCCCATTTAGAAAACCTGCAGCTCTCTGTCCTCCATTGGCCTTAGACATGAGTCCAGTAAGGACTAGGCTAGGAGGCAAAACAACATGATAGTTGCTGTGCTGTCAGAATTATTCTCTCCCTCCCTCCAACTTAGCTTTCATGCTGTACCATGCTCTTTGTTTCTGGCTGATATTTCCTTTAGCCGAGTTTTCTCCCAGGGCACTCCTTACTTTTCCAAGAAATAGACTTTAGGCGGGCTTGCTTCACCAATTTGTTCTATATGTGCCGACATGCACAAATTAAATTGAGGATCTGCTTTATGTGCTAATTAGTTTGCAAGAAATAAAATTCTCAAGGTTAAGATGGGCTTATAGCTGCACTTTTTAGACAACTTTGCAATTGCTTTACCTCCCATAGCTTCAGCTATCTTCTCTATGTAGTTGCCTTCTAAGTGCAAGTCTCTATCCCTGCCCTCTTTCCAGCTGCCTGCTGGATATCCCCTTGCAGATCTCCCTCTGAAAACACAACTTCAGTCTTTCCAAAACTGAACTCATCAACTCTTACCTGTTCTTCCTGTTCTTCTCTTTCACTTAAAGGCACGATTATCCTAGTTGCTTACGTCCAAGGTATTCTATCGGTCTGGGATATTGTTACCCACAGTAATTGTTGTCATAGTTCTCTTCTTTCAAGAGCTAACCCAATTTCATCCTCTTGTGTCTCTTCAGTCAAAATGAATCCCCTTTCCCTTTATTCCTATAGCACTCTATAACTCTTTAAAACATTGGCACCATCTTCTTCATATTGTCTTGTATCTCCTATTTGCTTAAAGAAACAAAGCAAATGAGCACCTACTACATAATGTATACAGTGTTCTATATGTTTTTATTTAATCATCATATAACCCATTTTACAGGTGGGAAAGTTAAAGGCATTTCCTTATCCGTAAAAGAAACAACTCCAAGTTCATAAATTCTTAAATACCTATAGCTTCCAGTATAATAAATATCAGTTTAACAGATGTATTTTTTATTCTTGTATTCTAGCATAGTGTTGGATACACACTAAGTACTCAGTAATTCTTTGTGAAACTGAGAAAAAAGGCAATTCAAATTTCATAAAAACTTTTAGAGTATCCATTTTGTACAAGGTGGATTTTGAAGATTACAAGTTTGGACACTATTTTTATCCTGCATTTTTACAGCGACATAGGGTAAAGCCAAAAGATCTGTTATCCTTTATTCCTTCCCAGACCACTGGAGGGATGTAAATAGCAGTTTTCAGTAGTAAACCCTTATATCAACATTTATCAAGATAAAGTTTCACAAAACAGGAAGAGATATCATTATTAACCAGTGAGTATTCATTGGGTACCTACTGCATATTTTTAAGTGCTTTATAAAACACAGGACAGTTTACAGGCATGAGATAGTCTCAATACTTTGGTGACCACTAACCAGTACTACCAATGTTACTACGTGGCTCTATGCTAGTACTATAAAAGTATAAAATAAATATATTCTGTAAATTAAAGTCTAGTTTAATAGAATGGTGATAAAGTATATCAGATACAGTTCCCAAATAACATAATTGTAACAATGTTAGGTTTATGACCTTCCTGTAACAGTTAACATGAGGAACCAGGGGCCTCTCCTAAGAGAAAGTAGGGAAGGACTTTTTTCCTTTTTCTTCCCCTCCAGAGACAGAATCTCACTCTGTCACCAGGAGTGTAGTGGCATGATCATGACTTATTGCAGCCTTTAACTCCTGGGCTCAAATGATCCTCCTGCCTTAGCCTCTTGAGTACCTGGGACTAAAGGCATGTGTCTCCATGCCAGGTGTATTAGGCTGTTCTTGTATTGCTATAAAGAAATACCTGAAACTGGGTAATTTATAAAGAGGTTTAATTGGCTCATGATTCTAAATGATGTATAGGAAGCATGATGCTGGTATCTCCTTGGCCTCTTGGGAAGCCTCAGGAAACTTACAATCACAGCGAAAGGTAAAGGAGAAGCAGGCACATCACATGGTCAGAGCAGGAGCAAGGGAGTGGGCAGTGCCACACATTTTTAAACAACGAGATCTTGCAGATCTTGCAAGAATTCACTCACTGTCACAAGAACAGCATCAAGGGGATGGTGATAAACCATTCAAGAGAAACCCACCCCCATGTTCAAATCACCTCCCACCAGGCCCCACCTCCAACACTGGGAATTACAATTCAGCATGAAATTAGGTGGGGACATGTATCCAAACTATGTCATTCCACCCCTTAGAGTGGCAACTGGAGCCCAAGCAGTTGTATGTAAGGAGCAGTGTCTCGAGGCTGCTTTTATTTTCTGCCACATGGCCAGGCTGCAGGTTTTCCTGAGTTTTATGCTGTTTCCCTTTTAAATATAAGTTTCAACTTATTTCTTTGCTCCCACATCTGAGCACAGGTTGTTAGAAGTAGCCATGTCACCTCTTGAACACTTTGCTGCTTAGAAAGTTCTTCCACCAGATACTCTAGGTTATCATTCTCATGTTCAAACTTCCACATATCCCTAGGATATGGACACAATCCAGCTAAGCTCTTTGCTGAGGCATAAGATGCATGACCTTTGCTCCAGTTCTCAATAAGTTCCTCCTTTCCATCTGAGATCTCCTAAGCCTGGCCTTCCCTGTCCATATCACTATCAGCATTTTGGTCACAACAATTTAACCAGTCTCTAGGAAGTTCCAAACTTTCCTTCATCTTCCTGTCTTTTCTGAGCCCTCCATACTCTTCCAACCTCTGCCTGTTACCCAGTTCCAAAGCTGCTTCCACATTTTTAGGTTCCTTTATAGCAATGGCCCACTCTCTGTACCAATTTTTTGTATTAAGTCATTTGTGCACTGCTATGAAGAAATACCGGAGACTGGGTAATTTATAAAGAAAGGAGGTTTCATTGGCTCATGGTTCTGCAGACTGTACAGGAAACATGATGGCATCTGCTTCTGGGGAGGCCTCAGGAAGCTTACAGTCATGGCAGAAGGCAAAGGGGGCAATAGCATGTCACATGGCCAGGGCAGGAGCAAGAGAGAGTAGCAAAGTGCCACACTTTTAAACAGCCAGATCTTGTGAGAAGTCACTCACTATCATGAGGACAGCACCAAGGGGATGGTGCTAAACTCTTAATGAGAAAATCCACACCCATGATCCAAACACCTCCCACCAGGTACCACCTTCAATACTGGGGATTACAATGCAACATGAGATTTGGGCAGGGACACAGATCCAAACTATATCATCTGGATAATACTTTTTTAAATTTTTAAGTTAATTAATTTATTTTAGAGATGAGATCTTGCTTTGCTGCTCAGGTGGGTCTCAAACTCCTGGTCCCAAGTGATCCTCCCACCTCAGCCTCCCAAAATTCTGGGATTACAGGTGTGAGCCACCATGCCTGGCTGAGAAGGACTTTTAAAGATATAATTTGGGATAATTCTAAAGAGGGACCAGGGAAGTGGGGGGGGTCAGTTGTGGATTGATTATCACAGTGATCTTTGTTAAACAGTTGGGAAGAACAAAACTGGGCTGGGAAAGTCACTGGTAAGAAGGGAGCAATAAAAAATAAAATTAGGGCTGGTTGCAGTGACTGATGCCTGTAATCTCAGAACTTTGGGAGGCTGAGATGGGTGGATTGCTTGAGCCCAGGAGTTCGAGACAGCCAGAGCAACATGGTAAAACCTCATCTCTACGAAAAATACAAAAATTAGCCCAGTGTGGTGGTCTGTGCCTATAGTCCCAGCTACTTTGGAGGCTGAAGTGGGAGGATCACTTGACCCCAGGAGATGGAGGTTGCAGTGAGGTGTGATCACGCCACTGAACTCCAGCCTGGGTGACAGAGTGAGACCCTGTCTCAAAAATAAAATAAAATATAACAATTAAAATTTAAAACCATGTAAATATTCACAGTAGCCACAGGGTGGAGGCAACAAGAGTGTCCATTAATGGATTAATGGATACAAAATGTGATACATACATACAATGAAATATTATTCAACTTGAAAAAGGAAGAACATTCTGACACATGCTACAACATGGATGAACTTTGAAGAGATGATAGTAAATGAAATAAGCCAGATATGAAAAGACAAATACTGCATAAGTCTACTTGTAAGAGGTACATAGAGTAGTCAAATTCTTAGAGACAAAAAGTAGAATAGTGGTTGCCAGGGGCTGGGCGTAGTGGATGGGTGGAGATGGGGAGGTAGTGTCTAATGGGATGGAGTTTCCGTTGGGAAGATGAAAAAGTTCTGGAGATAAATGGTGGTGATGGTTGCACAACAATGTGAATGTACTTAATGCCACCATGCTTTATACCAGTGGTCCCCAACCTTTTTGGCACCAGGGACCAGTTTCATGAAAGACAATTATTCCATGGATGGGGGTGGGGGAGTAATGGTTTCAGGATGAAACCGTTCCACCTCAGATCATCAAGCATTAGTTAGATTCTCATAAGGAGCATGCAACCTAGATGCCTCGCATGCACAGTTCACAACATAGGGTTTGTGCTCCTTTGAGAATCTGATGCCACTGCTGATCTGACTGGAGGCAGGGTTCAGGTGGTAATACTCGCTCCCCCACCCCTCACCTCTGGCAGAGCAGCCCGGTTCTTAACATGACACGGACTGTTACTCGTCTGCACCGATCTGCAGCCCAGGGGTTGGGGACGCCTACTTTATAAGGAAAATGGCTAAAATTGTAAATTTTTGTATTATCTATCTTTTATCACAATTTAAAAAATAAAAATTAAAAAATATGTAAAAAAGTAGTTATCTCTCAAAAGAGGGAAGGGTTTGTGTGTCCTTAGCCATGTCCTATTAGAAACATTATTCCAGTAGTAAAGTTGAAAAAAAATAGTGTTCTTTAAAATTTTAAATACATAATACTTTAAGAAGATCATAACAAGCCCGATTGATAAAGCTTTCTGTACTTCAGCTGACTCTACTCTTTTTTTTTTTTTTGGACGGAGTCTTGCTTTATTGCCCAGGCTGGAGTGCAGTGGTGCAATCTCAGCTCACTGTAACCTCCACCTCCTGGGTTCAAGTGATTCTCCTGCCTCAGCCTCCTCAGTAGCTGGGACTACAGGCGTGTGCCACCATGCCCAGCTAATTTTTGTATTTTTAGTAGAGACGGGGTTTCAGTGTGTTGGCCAGCCTGATCTCGAACTCCTGACCTCATGATCCGCCCACCTCGGCCTCCCAAAGTGCTGGGATTACGGGTGTGAGTCACCACGCCCGGACTCAACTGACTCTACTTTCAATGAATCAAGTTTAAAGCTAAGAAAAAAACTAAAGAAGAAATGCAGACCATTTTTTATAAAGTAGGCTACAAATGAGTAAAAAACTATAGCAAAACAATGCAACATCAGGCAATGCAGGTAAAATATATATGCATTGCGCACAGTAAGTCTTTATGTGTATAATCTGCGCATACCTTTTGATGACCCTTCAAAGAGTTTCTCTGGGCCGTTGCAGGTCATGGGTTGGGTACAGAAAATCAGTAGAAGGTGAAATCTAGTACCCTACACTTTCCTTAAAGCTCCAATTAGGCAACAAAGTTTCTCTCTCATAAAACCAGCTCACCAGGTAGGATGGACCACAAGCTCTGTAATGAGTAGCAATATGGCTTTCAGAAAAATACATAGAGATTACAATTCAAAGCCCAGATTGACATTTGTGACAAAGTGGCACTCTGCCACAAATTTGTTACTGGATAGCCAAGATTTAAGAGACTCACAAAATTTGACATTTCAGGGCTAAAGGTCCTGATGCTGGCCACCTGGACTCCTAGGAATGCTGGACATTACAGCTATCATTGCAGGAGATTAAAGACACCTGGATCAAAGCCAAAGATGATGACAGAGCAGGCGGAATTGTTTCAGTTCATTTTAAGTTAGTTTACTGCATAGATTTGTTATAAGAGGGCGAGATTTAACTTTGAGAACTTTTAATAATAGAACAGCAAGTTGTCATCATGCAGACACGTTTCATAAGGAATAAGGGATAACCCTTGGCCAAATTGTCAGAGGCATTTGAAGAGTGATCCTATCTTGAATAGGGGCTGGGTAAAATAATGCTGAGACCTACTGGGCTGCATTCCCAGGAGGTTAGGCATTCTAAGTCCCAGGAAGAGATAGGAGGTCAGCACAAGATACAGGTCACAAAGACCTTGTTGATAAAACAGGGTGTTGTAAAGAAGCTGGCCAAAACCCACCAAAACCAAGATGACAAAATGACCTCTAGTCATCCTCACTACTCATTATACACGAATTATAATGCATTAGCATGCTAAACGACACTCCTACCAGTGCCATGACAGTTTACAGATGCCATGGCAACCTTAGGAAGTTACCCTATCTGATCTAAAAGCGGAGGAACCCTCAGTTCCCGGAATTGTCCACCCCTTTCCCGGAGAACTTATGAATAATCCACCCCTTTAGTATACAATCAAGAAGTAACTGTAAGTATACTCAGTCGCCCATGCCCCTGCTCTGCCTATGGAGTAGGCATTCTTTATTTCTTTACTTTTAATAAACTTGCTTTCACTTTATGGATACGCCCTGAACTCTTTCTTGCAGGAGGTCTAAGAACCCACTCTTTGGGCCTGGATCAGGACCCTTTTCCCATAACAAAATGAAGGAAGGTAACTAACTTTGACTGAACACCTAATACGTGCTAAATGATTTCTCAGACAAGATCTCATGTAAATATTTCTAAATGATTTGATGATAATGTTAATGGCCTTCTGGCCCCCAAAAGCACACTGCCTCTTGGTCCCCAAAAAATGAGGAAAATATCCAGTTTGTGGAATAGAGGGGCAGGTAAGTTAAAAAAAAAAAAAAAAAAAGAAAGAAAAGCAAAAAAGGAAAGAGATACATGAAAAAAACACCATACATAGATAATCAGATCTTTTCCAACCAACCAAAGTAAGAGTTCTTTTTTAACTGCGCGGTTACAACTAACCAAAACTCAGGAAATAACTCCTGGAAGCAAACAAACTTAGCAGTGCAAAACAAGCGCGTCCAGTAACACCCGAAAAACACGTGGCGGGGGTGGGGCATCCGGTCGCAACCGCAGGTGAGACTCTAAGTCCCATCATTCCCTTCGGCAGCCAAGCCGGGCTGTTGAGGGCGAGCCGGCGCACCGCACGCTGGGACGTGTGGTTTCAGCTCGTGCGCCTCCCCGCGGGTTTGCGACGTTTAGCGACTATTGCGCCTGCGCCAGCGCCGGCTACGAGACTGGGGCCGTGGCTGCTGGTGCCGGGTGATGCTAGGCGGCTCCCTGGGCTCCAGGCTGTTGCGGGGTGTAGGTGGGAGTCGCGGACGGTTTGGGACGCGAGGTGTACGCGAAGGTGGCGCAGCCATGGCGGCAGGGGAGAGCATGGCTCAGCGGATGGTCTGGGTGGACCTGGAGGTGAGTGAGGTCGGCGGGGGACTTGGGGAAGGCGAGTGAGGTTTCGCGCTTGGGACCGAGGAGCCGAGCCTGTCCTGGGAGAGCGGCGGGGGTCTGGGTCTCAGGTGTGGCAGGTTAGCGCCGCCGGCCAGGGGCGGCGCAGGGCAAGTCCGGAGGCAGGAGTCCTGCGGGCGTGGGGCGCACTGCTGGGCTGTAGGGCTTCTTTCCACAAGGGAGGAGTCCTCCGTGTGGCTTCCTCTCCTGCCCTCCCCTCCGCCCAGATGTGGACTTTTCCTAACGCTCTGGCGTCTCTGGGCTTGGGTCACTGGAGTGGGGGCGGGGGCAGCGGCTCTTCTTAGCCTCCCCCAACTAAATCCTTAAAGGACCCTAGGTTGTTAGAGTCAGACGGGACTCCGGAGATGACTCAGCCCTACCCCTCATTCCATAAGTGAGAACATTGAGGCCCACAGAAAGGATTCAACTCATTCAAGGTCGTGCTGTTAGTGAGAGTCTTGAGTTGGGACCGGAACCCAATTCCTATCCCTTCAGGCTTTCCATGCCTGAAACAAGGGCTCCTCCCTCCGTTGAGCCTCAGTTTATATGAAGTGAGGATAATAACAGTAGTTTTTCCATTAGATTGTGAAGATCAAGTGATGTAATTAATGTGAAAACTTTGTGAACTCTGTAGAGACGTCGTGGTGTTAGTTATCTAACTCTTCCAAAAGTGAGTGATGTCAGCACTCAGTTTTACTTACTTTGCATCTGTCCCGGAGTAGAATCCCAGTGCTTGACAAATAGCAGGCCCTTGGTAAATGTTTGTTGAATAAACGAGGACTCGTGTTTAGTACCTTCAGTAGTTGGCCAAGGAGCATTCTTCTCTTCTGTTTCGGCTATGGGTTACAAGCTGACTATGTTTGAGGGAATTTCTGTTAAATAAACTTGGGTAAAAGAGGCCAGAATGATGGCTTTGTGTGTGTTATATATTTATTTTTAATTGCAGATGACAGGATTGGACATTGAGAAGGACCAGATTATTGAGATGGCCTGTCTGATAACGGACTCTGATCTCAACATTTTGGCTGAAGTACGTGATACCATGTAATACAGTCATACTTTTTAAAGGGCACTGGAGATATACCCATCATTTTTTCCAGCTTCTTTATTTAAAAAATAAGAAAGTTGAGGTCCATATGGATTAAGGTAATGTGCTAGGTCATGGTAGGGGTGGTACTAGAACCAAAGTAATCCATCTCACAGCCTAGTGAAAAATTAATTAAAAATTTAAATTTAAAAATTAAGCATTATTTTTTAATTAGCCATGCCAGAAATTTACAGAAACATAAATTCTGTCATTTACTGAGCGCTTACTGTATGCCAGGTACAGTTTCTAAGTGCTTTATACGTCTTTGTTCTTAGTCCTCACAGCAACTATAAGTTAGGTTTTGTTGTAATGCTCATTTGATAGATGAGGACACTTGAGCATAGAGATGTTGGGTAATTTGTCTGAGGCCCCAGTGGCTATTTATTAGGGGAGCCAATAGTTTAACTCAGGCTGTCTCAGTAAGGTGCTCCTAGCAAGTAGGACAGCCAACTGTCCTCCCATCAGATTTGGTGACTCATGCCAGTGTTTGCGTCTTTATATCATAACCTTGACTTTAACTTGACTCCATATTTACAATTCTGCCTTTTCAACTAGGTCATGTGATTCTTCTAGATCTATATTAAGATTTTAGAATTTCTGTTAATGCACACCCTTAAAGTATTCTCTTGTTGACAGATTGGGCATGGTTAAGGTTTTTGCATGCTACTTTCAACGGAAACATTTAGCAAAACAAATGAAACACACCTGCTGCATTTCAACCACTCATGAAACATTTAACAAGGATGTGACACCATCTGGTAGGGGGTGAAATCCCTGACCCTGAATAATTCTGTTTTAGACTGTCAGCAGTATTCAGAGCCAGAAACTCCAGAATAGGAACAAAGTAGGGATGTTTGTGGAAAAGAGAGTCTTGTTAAAATAAGTTCCTAGAGGGTAGCATTGATACGTTGCTGGCACTGGATAAATTTCGTAAATCTGCAGTTAACACTTTCGTTTGTTTTGCTGTGTAGGTAAAAGAGGTGAGGACGTATTTCTAGATGAATGACTGTGTTTGTAGAGTACCAGGCTTATCCTCCCCGCATATCAGCTGTAGGAGAATCATGAGACTTTGTATTTCTCATCATAACAACTTTTTTTAACTTTGTATAAATAAAGCCCTGATTTTTAGATTTGGTTGTTTTTTTCTGTTACTTGGGATTTACTGGAGATGAATAGTGAAGAGAAGTGTCTTTATTTTACCATCCTAACTTACCCTTGGCTGAAGAAGAGCGTTTCCTTTAGACTGTTGATATAATGTGAAATACTGACAGTTTAATGGACCGGTAGGTTGATATGTACCCTGGAGGAAATTTGGGTATGTATTCACACAGCTGCAGATGAATGCAGCATTTGTAAATGGACTAAGTCAGATGAGGATAAAGATGTTTTATAAAAAAAAAAAAAAAAAGCTTAGGGGCTATCAGTTCTGCAGTATGTTTTATTCTTTTATAAGAGTCTGAGAAAAATGTTTTATGTTGGTAGAAGAGCAGGCGTACTACTCTGAAAATTTTTCTGTAGGTGTGGTCCCGTGGCTTGCTAAATTGGGATCTAGAATAGGTATCTAGCATTATATCTGTAGTAGTTTGATTTTTCCATCATTGTTAGTATTTTTTTTAATAGTATGAGTATTTTTTTTTTCGTGACTATCATAAAATGTACGTTATCCAAGCAAAATTTTTTGTTTCTCTGCAGAGATTGTCAACACCAGTTTTCTTGTTTGGCTAAACCTCCTTTTTAGTAGTAGGATGTCAGGCGTATTTTAATTAAATTCTGGCCATTTCTTTAAGTGATTGCAAACTGTTTTTACCACCTTAGTAGTAATACTACCTTGGATTTTTAGAATACTTTTCTACCAGAGAGTTCAAAGAGCTCATATCTGTAATTTCTTTTATCCTGTTAACATTTCTACGAGGGAAGGGATGCAGTTTATTATTATCACTATCTTACAGAGGGAGCAGCTAAGGTGACTTGCTTTAATGCCGCAGCTGCTGTTAACTGCCAGGACTTATCTGAGAGACTCACACTTGGATATTCTGTGAAATGGAGCTGAGAATTTGAGGACCACTTTGTGTGTGTGTGTGTTTCAGATATCAACAATTGCCTCTTTAAATTTTTTTAAATATAAAAATACTGTTAAACAGTGTAACTATCCAAAGTGTATGTATAGTAAACTATTGGATTTTTGTCCTGTTCTCTTGCCCCATCTTACTCCAAGTTTACGTATTGTCTTGATATTTTGTATGCTTATATAAATGCGTGTTTTTTTTAAACAGGTGTAAATGAAATCATATGTATGCATATATGGTTCTGCAGTTACTTTTTTCACCTGCAATATAGATACTTTTTTTTTTTTTTTTTTTGAGATGGAGTCTCGCTCTGTCACCCAGGCTGGAGTGCAGTGGCGCGATCTCGGCTCACTGCAAGCTCCACCTCCCGGGCTCACACCATTCTCCTGCCTCAGCCTCCCAAGTAGCTGGAACTACAGGCGCCTGCCACCATGCCTGGCTAATTTTTATATTTTTAGTAGAGACAGGGTTTCACTGTGTTAGCCAAGATGGTCTCGATCTCCTGACCTCGTGATCTGCCCGCCTTGGCCTCCCATAGTGCTGGGATAACAGGTGTGAGCCACCACGCCCGGCCTTTTTTTTTTTTTTTTTTTTTTTTTTTAAAGAGATAGTGTCTCACCCTGTCACCCAGGCTGGAGTGCAATGGCATGATCATAGCTCACTGTAACCTTGAACTCCTGAGTTCAAGTGATCTTCGTGCCTCAGCCTCCTGAGAAGCTAGGACCGTAGGGGTGTGCCACCATGCCCAGCTAATTTTTTTTTTTTTTTTTAAATTTTGTGGAAATGGGGTCTTGGTATGTTGCCTGGACTGGTCTTGAACTACTGGCCTCAAGTGATCCTCCCACCTCAGCCTCCCAGAGTGCTGGGATTATTACCATGCCTGGCCTAGACACTTTTCAAAATGAACTCGTAATCAAGGGTTGACAGACTTTTCTGGAAAGGGCAGGGTATTAAATAGTTTAGGCTTTGAGTACAGTCATATGTTCTCGTCTTTTTTTTTTTTTTTTAAACAATCTTTTACAAATGTAAAAATCATTCTTAGCTTTCTAACTATTAAAAAATAGCTGAGGCCGGGCGTGTTGGCTCACGCCTTTAATCCCAGCACTTTGGGAGGCCGAGGCAGGCGGATCACGAGGTCAGGAGATCGAGACCATCCTGGCTAACACGGTGAAACCCTGTCTCTACTGAAAATACAAAAAATTAGCCGGGCGTAGTGGTAGGTGCCTGTAGTCCCAGCTACTCGGGAGGCTGAGGCAGGAGAATGGCGTGAACCCGGGAGACGGAGCTTGCAGTGAGCCGAGATCGCGCCACTGCACTCCAGCCTGGGCGACAGAGCGAGACTCCCTCTCAAAAAAAAAAAAAAAAAAAAAAAATAGCTGAAGCATGGGGACATAGTTTGCTGACCCTTGATAGATATCTGTGTCATCTATTTGTAGGCGTTTGAGTTTTCAGTTGTGTATGTGTGTACGTGTGTTCTATTTTGCCTTAATAAACAGTGCTGGAATGAAGGAGGAACACTTTTAAAGTATCCTTATCTCTTACTTTCTCTGATATGTATATTTAGTCCTTAAAACAGCTTAAACGTTCCCTCTGAAAGTAAGGTTATTCCTGTTGGTTCTTGGTGACTGATGGCGTTTCCCATCCACAGGGTCCTAACCTGATTATAAAACAACCAGATGAGTTGCTGGACAGCATGTCAGATTGGTGTAAGGAGCATCATGGGAAGGTAACATTACCAAATAACAGGATTGCTGCTTTGGGGATCAGTAAAAAGCTTTTTGCTCCCACACCTGAATCCGATACCATTGTTGGATGGTATTTTGAAAAGGCTTAGAGAAGATTGCTTGGCAAGCCTGGGAAACTGCTTGCTTGTTTGCTTTTCATCTTCGGGACCTCTCGAGATCATCTTCTCCTGAATGTCCTCTTTTTTTTCTCTCCTACATTCAGTCTGTCGCGAACGCATTGCGGATTGTCAAGTATTGCTCAAGTCAGTCTTTTGGATAAGGTTAGACATCAACTTTCAGAGAAGGGGGATTGCTGCTCTCCTGTTAATAGTTGTTTCTTCCCAGAGGTTAATATCCTTGGACTTTGAACACCATCTTTTTTGACTGTGGAAATGCTATTAACAGTCAGGATCATAACTGAGTTGGCTTGGATTGTTTAAGGAAAAAAATGGTGCAAAGATGGCAGTTGCAATTTGAACTTGAGCTTTGAAAATGGTCTATTTGTAGTTATATTTGCCCATTTTAAAAGTGAAGTTTCATTTCTGGATGCCTTCGAAAACTGACTTCACATGTGTTTTTGGTGGGGGGCTGGGGATTCTCTCTTGCAGTCTGGCCTTACCAAGGCAGTGAAGGAGAGTACAATTACATTGCAGCAGGCAGAGTATGAATTTCTGTCCTTTGTACGACAGCAGACTCCTCCAGGGCTCTGTCCACTTGCAGGTAAAATCCAATCCTATGTATATCTTATAGTCTTCCATATGTAGTGGTTCAAGAGACTGCAGTTCCAGAAAGACCAGCCGAGCCCATCCGTGTCTTCCATTTACCCTGCTTTGGGTTACACATCTTACTTTTCTGTTCAAGTTTCTTTGTGTAGTTTATAGCACGAGTATTGGGAAAATGCCCTGAAACCTGACATGAAATCTTAATAAAAATTTCCCCCATGTTTTTATGATGGAAAAATTTCACATGCACAGAGGAGTGGATTTAGTAATTGTTAACCTTGTGCCTTGATTGTTTTACCTATATTTTGTTCGACATTTTAAAGGAAATTGCAGGCATCAGGACACTTCATTCCTAAATACTTCTTCAAACATCTCCCAAGAGTAAAGACATTTTCTTATGTAATACAGTATCATTGAATTGAAGATAATGAAACACTATTGAGTATCATATATGTACTCCACATTAGATGTTCCCCAGAATACTTGTTTTTGAACCAGCATTCAGTCAAGGCTCATGCATTTCATTTAGTTATATTTCTTTAGTCTCTTAATGTAAAACTTTCCACCTATTATTTTTCCCCCATGACACTGACTTTCTAAAGAGACTAGGCCTCTTCTCCCAGTATTTTTAAAGGGGTGACATTGCCAGAGGGAAGTTAATGTTTCTCTGAAGGTATATGTGCCTTTGTATATGTAAGTTGATGTGGTAACTAATACTGTTCCTAAACATTTATAAAAATAAGTTTTGACATTAAGTACTAGAGCATATGTTCTGTCAATGTTTCCCCCAGCCAATGTGGCTGGTATGTGTTTTAAAGGTCTCATTTAAAATTTAGTGTTTTTAGTTACTTTTTGGAAACATGAATATTCATATGATTTATTGAAAAACTTGGATTGTAAATAAAGGTTTATCTACCTATGTGATTCAGTTAAATTGTTAGGATTAGTGGTGTGAATTTTGTGACACTGGGAGAAAGTTTGCATATCTGCTTGACCTTAAAAAGTAACAAATAGATTTGTGCATTACATCAAGCATGTGGAATGATAGATTCGTCCTTCTGTTCATGAGAGGTCATTTGCAAATTTATAATGAGCTACACTGACTAAATACTTGCAAATCTGTACTTGTAAGCTAATCACATTTACCCAAACCTGATTTAGAAATATAGAGGTGCTTTTAGGAATTGTTTGAATTTTAAAAAATCATCTCCATTTCAAATACATTTTATGAATTTTGATATCCTGTTGTATACTACTAGAAATATAGAGATGCAGTATGCTTCATGTCTTTCTAGGAAATTCAGTTCATGAAGATAAGAAGTTTCTTGACAAATACATGCCCCAGTTCATGAAACATCTTCATTATAGAATAATTGATGTGAGCACTGTTAAAGAACTGTGCAGGTAAGGGCTATATTTAGGATCCATTAAATTACCTCATTTAGCATGTTTTAATTGAGAACTTGTGAAAAGTAATTGGATAGAGCTATAGAACTAAGGCTGCCAAGTGGGTTCATATCTTCCTCATCCCATTCTTGCTTGCATAGGACCTTAAAAACTTATCCTGGACTGGTGAGATTTGGGAGAAACAATATCAGACATGTTCCCAGTAAATAAGCCAATGCCTGGCACAAAATAAGTGCTCAATAAATTTTCTGGATTAATTAATATTATATGGAAGTCTTCTGACTGGGAACGTATAGATGAAAAGCTCTTAAGTACTTTAGAAAGTAGTGGATCGACATATGTGTAAAAAACACACCCTAAAAATATACTCTCTCATGACTCCTGTAGTGAAAATGTACTTATGGACTACTGAGGTCACAAGGGAAGCAGCATCTAACTGTGCTGGAGCAAGAGGAATGGGGAGTCAGAGAAACCTTTATGTAGGAAGGAAATCGCTTTGAAACTGAGATTTGAGGAAGAGTGGAAGTCTTCCAGGCATTTTGTTGAGGAGAGAGCATTCAGAGAGAGCAGACAGAAGTGTAACAATGTGAGGGAGCAGGAAGCTAAGGCAAAATGTGTTAAATGAATCACAAACCATTAATGCCGGAATGCAAAGCATGAGGTTGGAGAAGGTGGGAGATGGGTCTAGAGCCTCAAGGGCTTACATGCCATGCCAGTGAAGTTCACTGTGATCTTGCAAGGAATGGGTTCCTTTGAGAAAGTGTAGGTAGAAGAGTGAGTGATACGATTGTTCTGATTTGAAGGTGGCAAGAAAAGTGGTAGAGAGATAGAAAGGAGCCTTTTCCGCCATCTTGGAGAGAAGAATGAACTGGAGAAAGGGCAGAGCATGGAAATGAGGGGCTTGTATGATAAAAATGTGAGAGGGTCAATTGACAGACACTCAGTGTTCAAATGAGGCGGTGTGAAAAGGAAGAGGTATACTGTGATTCTGATGTTTCTAGTTTGAGCAGCTTTGGTGGCTGATGGCAGTGTTCAAATAAAAAGAAGAAGAGGAAGAGTATGGTGGATGGGGCAGGGGAGGTGCTGAGGATGATGGGTGTGGTTTGATGTATGTTGAATTAGAAGTGTCTGGTAGATTTTTAGATGCAGGTATCTAGTGGGCAGTTGCATATCCATGACAGAAACTCTAGGGAGGGCTGGGCTGGATTCCCAGATTTAGCAATCTTACACACTGATGAGCTTGCTCATAGAAAATATACAGAAGAAAGGAGAGGGTGGAAGATAGAGGCCCTGGCAAAGAAGCAACTTGAGAATCATGACTCAAATGCCATTTTCAATGTTAATGGATTACTTGAAGGAGGTAATTATTCAGTGTATTTGAGACAGCTTCCTTTGAGAGTTCCATTTCTGCTGTGTATAGACGCTGGTATCCAGAAGAATATGAATTTGCACCAAAGAAGGCTGCTTCTCATAGGTAAGTTTGAGTTCTACCAAGCGCTTTCCAGTCTGACACGCACTTAACTCCCAAATTCCTGACTGCTTGAAATAATGTCCCTTAACTCTTTTTTCTTGGGGAAAAGATAAAGTTCGACTAGCATAAACATAACATTCTCTTCCTGTTAGGAATTCTGGTCAGATTCCAGTGTTCCATTCTGAGAGGGTTATATAGCCTTTATTGCTGTTTTAAAACTCTTAGATAGCTTGGTTTATAGGCATGGTGAAACAATCTGTAATCTTTCTAGTAATGAACCGTGTTAACTTTTTTCCCACAGAGGATATGGACTGGCAGCCTTTTGAAATCAGAACACTTTGTGTGCAATCGTATAATATAGTTGCCTACTTTGACACTTGTTATAGTTTTTCTGATTGTTTCTCTTATGCCTGTAGCCTTAGGTACAAGTTGACAAGGAGTTTAAAGATCCTATATATTCATGTGTCCTGTACTGGTCTTTTCTTTTTGATTTTGTGGTCTTTCAGGAGAAACATGAAACCTGATGGAAGGTTTAGCAACTGGCTTCTAAGGGTAGCATTTGTTAAACCATTCACTGAGCCCCTACGATGTACCTTGCACAGTTCTAGGCAAACAGAGAAAGACCAATCCCTGAAAAGTCGGGCATTCTCATGTTATTTTATTGAGTGTATGTAGACTGTAGCACAGGCATACAGGCCTAGAATACCTTATCTGAAACAACTGGGATATGTCTTGGATTTCAGAATTTTTCAGATTTTAGAAAGGTAACACTATGTCTGTATTGCTTATTATCTTGTAGCATCCCTCACAAGGTTTGAGAAGCAGCCCATAATAAAACACACAGATATTTCTGTAGTGAAATGTGTATATTCACACCAAATGGCATAACTAATGATGACTGTCAATAGCCTTACATTAAGATTGCTCAGGTTTTGCTACATAATAGGTTATGAAAGTACTGTAGGTTTTCAGGTATGTTTTGGATTTCAGTTTTGTGGATAAGAGATTGTGTACCATTATTTAGCCAGAGGCTATAATTTTGGCAGCTTCAGCTCTGACATATATCCAAGACCTGGGAAGAAAGCAGATGGTTGCCTTAGCCACACAAATAACTGTCATAAAACTCTTGCACTAAAATTTGTGCCGGGTATTCTCTAGAAGTGGCCCTTGGCCCATCATTCAGAGCTTATTGATTTACTTGCACACTGTTCTAATAATCTTGGTTACCTGATTTCTCAGACTGCAACAGATGGGAAACAACATGTTGGAAGAAAAGAAAGGCTCTTAGGTGGAGGCAGGCTGCCACTGATTATAGCACAAATCACCATGAGAGGAGGTAGATCCTCTGGTATGGTTAGGTACTGTTTGATAATTGATGTTTATTATGATGACTGAGTGACGACTTCTGTTCAAGTATGTCAGTCTGTTTTGTTCAGGGGCCTCATTAAGTATTGCGCAGTGTTTCTCAAACTGTGTTCCATGAGCTGTTTATAAGTATTCTGCAAATGTGGTCGATTAAGTTTTAGAAATACTAAAATTTATTAATTTTAGAAAATTAATAAATATATTAGAAATATAGGACAGCTTCCTTTTGAGAGTTCATAATACACATCAGTATATGAAATGCTTTCCAACTTTTTACTTCAGTAAAAAGTTTAATCTAGTTTTTCCTAAACTTATTTGACCCTGGAATTATTTTTTCTCCTGGTGGAACATGTCACCATCTTAGGGAACAATTTGGGAAAGTTTAATCTTTTATATTTTACCAATTTTTTTGTCAAAAGTTTATACAAAACATTTAAAGAAAATTGCTTTTCTGAAATGTTCTACTTTTGATGATGCTAGATAGTGACATGTGCAGTAGCACCCATTGTTCTTAAGTCATTTTGTAACAGTCGTACTTTTAAAATGATTTTCATGTCCCGGTTTTGGACAGTTCATTCAGTGTGGTGTGTTTGCTTACAGGGCACTTGACGACATTAGCGAAAGCATCAAAGAACTTCAGTTTTACCGAAATAACATCTTCAAGAAAAAAATAGATGAAAAGAAGAGGAAAATTATAGAAAATGGGGAAAATGAGAAGACCGTGAGTTGATGCCGGTTATCACGCTGCCACTACATAGTTATCTGGAGACAACTTCTGGTGGTTTTTTTTTTTCTCACGCTGATGGCTTGGCAGAGCACCTTCGGTTAACTTGCATCTCCAGATTGATTACTCAAGCAGACAGCACACGAAATACTATTTTTCTCCTAATATGCTGTTTCCATTATGACACAGCAGCTCCTTTGTAAGTACCAGGTCATGTCCATCCCTTGGTACATATATGCATTTGCTTTTAAATCATTTCTTTTGTTTAAATAAATAAATAAATAAGTAAATAAAGCTAGTTCTATTGAAATGCAAACCTTTCTGTACCATGTATTCTTTAGTAGTTTAATCATCGGGAGAAGATGGCTTTTTCTTTTTGAAGTGATATGGCTAATGTTTAAACTCTTGTAATGCAATTAGGAATGGGTTAGTAAGTTCAGGTCAAACAGGAAGTGAACGTGTTTTGCTTTAGAATAACCATGGATAAGTTTAAAGAAGCAGATTTGGGCTCATTGTTAGAGTTATTGAATTAACAGCACTGGACTAGGCTACTCTGCTACATTCAGGGAATTCAATTCAGACGGATTCTATAACTAAGGTTTATTGCGAGTAATAATTAGGGCTTATTTATATACACAGCAGTGACTGCTTGGTTTACAGAATGTAAATAGCTTGCTGCTCTAGTTCTAATGGTAAGTAGCTGAGAAGGGATTTCGGTTGGAACATACTAACTAAGTTTACATATTCTAGACCACAGTACTAAAGGTGATTTCCTAGCCAGAGTGTGCAATAGAATCATCTGTAGAACACATCTCATTGCTTTGTGCACCTCATCCTGACAAATGCCCCTTGAAGTCAAATCAAAATTGGGAAAGGCCCACAGGTTTCTTTCCTTTCCTTGAGAACCACTATGTGAGAAGACTTCTGTGGTGATGTCAAATTACATGTCTATTCTATTGCAGATATGAACATAGTAGCGCAATCTTGATGTGTGATAGTTACAGAGAGATCACTAGCTAGTAGATCAGAATAACCCCATAATATTTTCATTTGAGTAACGTTTTAACATGTACTAAGTTGTGTTACCTATACTACAGCTGTATCAGTGGAGAGAGGGATTGTAGTGTAACTTTTTCCAAACGAGTGAATTAAGACTGAAATTCATGAGTCTACTAAGAATGAATTTATGAAAACATAAGTCTGCTGATCTTTCTGACCACTTCTTTCTGGAATGGCATGGGTTTTAGCTCGTGCACCAACTTCAGTGTCTTGGAAGGCAGGATTGGGTAGGACAGTTGACCCTTGGACAACACAGGTTTGAACTGCAGAGGTCTAGTTACATGCAGATTTTCTTCTGCTTCTGCCACTCCTGGGACACAAGACCAACCCCTCCCCTTTCTCCTTCTCAGCGCACTAATGTAAAGATGATGAGGATGAAAACCTTTATGATGATCCACTTAATGAATAGTCAATTTATTGCCTCTTCCTTAAGATTTGCTTAACATTTTCTTTTCTGAGAGCTTACTTTATTGTAAGAATATGATATATATATTATTCCTGATGTTTGCATAAAAAATGTAATATCTATTACATATAACATACAAAATCTATGTTAATTGACTGTTTATATTATCAGTAAGGCTTCCGGTCAGTAGTAGGCTATTAGTAGTTAAGTTTTGTGGGAGTCAAAAATTATACACAGATTTTTGACTGCACGAGGGTTTGGCACCCCTAACCCCCATGTTGTTCAAGGGTCAACTGTAGTTAAGAACAGGGCTCTTGAGTCAAACTCTTAGTTCAAGTTCAGACTCCTGACATACTGAGTGACTTTGGCAAGTTGCTTTTCTAAGTCTCAGTTTCCATATCTGTAAAATGAGGTTAATAACCTTACTTAATGAATTGTTAGAATTAATTTAAATGCTATTCATACAGTTCTGAGCGCAGCACAGTGAGCATCCTGTAATGATAGCTAATGAATATTGATAATAAAGGGTACTATGATTAGTTATGAGGCTGGAGGCATTATCTTAAATCAGCGTTCACTTAATGCCTATGACTGCCTGCATCGTGCCGAGCACTGTTGTAAACGTCACCAATAGTGTGACCTTGACTTGGTTTAGTGTTTCCAACTAAAATTTGGCAAAAGGGTCTTTGCCCTAACTTGGCTTTCAGGAATGTTAAATTTGAATGCAATGATAGATAAGAAAACACTGGGCTTAAGAAAGGTTCATAGGAACCAGATACTGCTATTAATGCCTCAAGGTTTCTTCCGCACAACTGGCTGGTTTATTCACCAGTTTAACTGTTCAAGCCAGTTTAAAAATTTTCAACTCCTGGTGTTCATTTTAAATCTTACGTGAACAGGCACCTTACTGCTTTAATGCTGTCTTCTGTATCTTAATTGCGTAGCTAATTCTATTGTCCTTTAATGGAGCTTGTGTTGAATTTTAATAAAATAAGTGGCAGCCTGTGAGTGAAACAGAACCAGTCTAGTGCAGGTATATATGAAGACATGCTGGTTCAGTGATTAGTTCATTATTTTTAAGTTAAGTTTAAATTTGTAGTGCTGTAGTGCTGGTATTTAGGATTTCACAGGGGAGTCCTGAAGCTATGAAGTAATTTCTGTGAAATGAACTGCAGTGCGAATTGGTTTAAATATAACTACAGCTTGAAAAATGATAAGTATATTTGCTTAGTAGAGCTTGCCATTCTTGTGCTCTTGGGGGGCCTCTCATTTGGTGGTTCGTTCTGTGCGGTAATTGTCCTGCAAGTTATGTTCTTACGATCGTCCAGGTGTATTTCCCCTCTCTTAAACTCAAGGTGAATGAATCGGTACAGATGCATTTTGACTTACAATGGGGTTACATCCCAACAAACCCATTGTAAGTTGAAATTATTAAGTAAAAAATGCATTTAATACATTTAGCCTACCAAACATGTTAGCCTAGCCTACCTTAAATGTGCTCAGATCACTTACATTAGCCTATAGTAGGGCAAAATCATCTAACAGAAAACCTATTTTATAATAAAGTGTTGAATATATCATGTAACTTAATACTGTAGAGAAGGTGAAAAGCAGAATGGTTGTATGGGTAGTCGAAGTACGATTGAAATAATATGAGCAGACTCTAGTGCTCTTGCCAAGACGCTGAACAGCAGTACTGCCTCCTGCACCCAGAGTGTTTGGTATTACCTGACCTAGAACATCTGGAGTCCATAGATCCTAACGAGCTTTTTGAGGAATGCAGGGCTGTCCTGGATACTTAACCTCCTTGGTTCCAGAGAGATTTTGTGGCTCCAGTAACTACCTACCTATTAGGGTCATGCAATGGAACAACTTCGTCCAAGCTCTTGGAAAGACAAAGACAACTTTGTACAATGCCCTGTTGGAAGCACTCAAGTGAAAAGAAAGGAAGCATCTCATGCTAGAAGAAATCCTATTCTACCAGCCTGATATATTGTGCCTCCAAGAGGTAGAACAGTATTTTGACACCTTCCAGCCACTCCTCAGGAGGCTGGGCTATCAAGGCACATTTTTTTTTCCTCAAGCCCTGATCATCTTGTCTAAGTATAGAACAAAACAATGGACCAGACAGCTGTACCTAATTTTTCCTCCAAAACCAAATCAAGCTACTGCCAATATTAGGCTGATGGCCATGACACTGAAAACCAATCAGGTGGCCATTGCACAGTTCCTAGAGTGCAAGGAGTCAGACCAACAGTTCTGCATCGGTGTCACCTATGTAAAAGCACGCATTGTCTGGGAGTAATTTTGATCAGCTCAAGGCTGTGACCTTCTTCAGAACTTGCCAAACGTCACTCAAGGGCCAAGATTCCTGTTGTTGTTTGAGGGGACTTCAATGCAGAACCAACACAAGAGGCCTAGAAACATTTTGCTTCCTCCAGCCTCAACCTGAACAGTGCCTACAAGCCCTTGAGTGCTGGTGGGCAGTCAGAACCCCCATATACTACCTGGAAGATCTGGACACCAGGGGAGGGCAGGCACACCCTGGATTACATCTGGTATTCTAAACATGCTCTAAATGTAAGGTCAGCTCTTGATCTGCCCATTGAAGAACAGATTGGACCCAACTGGCTACCATCCTTCAATTATCCTTCAGACCACTGGTCTCTGGTGTGTGACTTCAGCTTTAATGAGGAATCTGATGGACTTCTATAAATACTTGTTTTTGTCTTTTTAATCACAAGAGTCTTAACCAGATATGTTTCAGGAAACTGAAAATAGGATAAGAAGTTGCCTAAGGAAGGAGGGAAACACGGGAAGCTTCTGTCATTTCATTTTTTGCATTTCCAGCATGCCCTTGGGAAAGGATCCCTTTAGTTCACAAATCTATAGCCAAAAGGTTTTTGCTTTTGCACTCCAGTTTTGGCTTGTATTGTTTTATTTTCCTTAGCATTACATTTTGATTGTTTAAGGGCATTAAATTGACTTGTTTTAGCTGGGCACAGTGGCTCATGCCTGTAATTCCAGCACTGTGAGAGGCTGAGGCGGGAGGACTGCTTGAGGCCAGGAGTTTTAGACCAGCCTGGGCAACATAGCAAGAGCTTGTCTCTATTTCTTAAATACATAACTAAATAATTAAGGAAAAAATGGCTAATTTTGAAGATTTTTCAGTTTGAGGATGCTATAAAAACTCAGAATTGCTTGAATCCCCCATAATTAAGAAGAAGTATGTAGGAGCAATTTCTCTAGACAGCATGTTAAGGTATTTATTTGTGAGTTAAATGTCAACAAGGCCAGGTGTGATGGCTCATGTCTGTAATCCCAGCACTTTGGGAGGCCAAGGTGGGAGGATCACAAGATGAAGAGATTGAGACCATCCTGGCCAAAATGGTGAAACCCCGTCTCCATTAAAAACACAAGAAATTACCTGGGCGTGGTGGTGCACGCCTGTAGTCCCAGCTCCTCCGAGGCTGAGGCAGGAGAATCACTTGAACCTGGAAGGTGGAGGTTGTAGTGAGCCGAGATCGCACCACTGCACTCCAGCCTGGCGACAGAGCGAGACTCTGTCTCAAAAAAAAAAAAAAAAAAAAAAAAGTGAACAAGATATGCATGGAGATATTTTTTAAAAATTTCACGTAAGTAGCAAATTATAGCATTATGAACATTTTAGAACCATGCAAGGCACAAATTATAGAGAATAATTTATGGTAATTTTCTTAAAGCTTTAAAATATTTTCATTTGGGCTTTAATAAGATGTGTACAAAAGAACTATTTAGCCTGGAGGGGGTTTTGTTTGTTATTTAGGTGTAAGTATCATGTCTCCTTCATACATTGTTTATAAATAATCTTTGCTGTGCCTCCATGTTCCCCATTATTGTATTTCTTGAAGAGATTCCAATTAGTTTTCAATTATTTAAACACTGTTAGTATCTAAGCTTTTCCATTGGAATAATATTGGTGTACACTTGAGGTCACTCAACGTCATCGTTATTGGAATATGCTTCTCACAATAGGTTATTTACAAGCTGAATATGGGAGTGGCTAGGAAAGTCAGTGGGACTTCTTTTCACTGATGGGAAACTTTCTGGAAAGCCTGTTAATGGGCTGTCATTTAAATTTCCTAAGATAGCCAGATACTGTGGTTCAAAACATCTACAAAGGAGAATGTAAAAAGAAAGGTAACGTAGAATTCTCTCCCATTGGAAATAAAAGTGGTAGGGATAACAGTTGAAGCCTCTTTCAAACAAAATTACCTGTTGGTATTAAATTGATAAATATTTTAACCCATGAGTCATAAATACTTAAGATTAATAAATGGTCTTTTAAAGCTAAAAAAAACAGAAAAGTCATAAGTCAAGCTGTTTGTAAGTTGGGGACCGTATATCCTTTCCTGATAGTCTAAAGTCAAGTGTTCTTTGAGTGCCCTTAGCCATAGTACTGAGTATGTGGGCAAGAAAGATCTCCATTTTTTAACAGTTTATCCATAGTAGAGGAGAATGAATCCTGAAACATCTGTGTTTTTTCATTTACAAAACAATATATCTCTGTTAAGAGACCAGCTTACAAATTTAGAGGGAAATTGATAGTTTGGTTTGCATGAACTGCTGTTCTTATATGTGTATGCCTTGAAGAACAAATAATAGTCGTAATGCTCAAGTGCAGTTTTGTCATACTGATTGCTTTGTGGTAGTGCATGAATGTCCCAGGTTCACTCAAATGCTGTAACATTTTGAAAAATTAATAAGCAGCAGCGACAATGGAAAATTGGTGGTTGCAAGGATAAGCCTTATGTAGCACATTGATGAGGGCAAAAACTGTTATATTTCATAGCTGCTGATGAGGACAAAGGCTATTATGTGCTATATCTGCTGATGAGGACAAAAGCTATTATACTAGGTATGTATTGATAAATACAGTCGTCCCTTGGTATCCATGGGGGATTGGTTCCAGGACCTCCTGTGGATACCCAAATCCATGGATGCTTAATTCCTTGATATAAAATGGTGTAGTATTTACATAAAATCTAAGCACAACCTCCTGGATAGTTTAAATCATTTCTAGATTACTATATAAGAGCAACTACAATGTAAATGCTATGTGAATAGTTGTCTTAGTGTATTGTTTAGGGAATAATGACAAGGAAAAAAGTCTGTACATGTTCAGTACGGACACAATTTTTTAGAAAAATATTTTTGAACCATGACTGGCTGAAGCCATGGATATGGAACCCACGGGTATAGAGGGCCAACTGTATGCTGTATGTCTATTGTGAAAATTAGTTGAGTTTTAATTATTTGAACAAAGCATTTAATTTTATGTGGCTCATAGTAGAAGTACAGATAGCATGGTGGGAACATAAATGAAGAATGCTTCTGTGCTTGAGCATTTGCTATTGTGTAAAGGACGGTTGTGGCTTCAAAATTTCTTCATCGCTATAAAAACATCCCCCGCAAAATTACCTGGGCATAGTGCACCTGTAGTCCCAGCTACTCAGGAGACTGAGGTGAGAGGATCACTTGAGCCCGGGAGGCTGAGGCGAGAGGATTGCCTGAGCCCAGGAGGTCAAGGCTGCAGTGAGACGTCATTGCACTGCTGCACTCCAGCTTGGGTAATAGAGTGAGACATTGTTTCAAAGAAAAAAAGATCATGGGGGGATTGTAAGTTTTCATTCCATTAGAACACAAGCATTTCACAGTTGACATGTCAAGTTGAATGCACAGGACCTGAGACAACTTGGTCTTCAGGGTAATTTAATCAGTTTAGCAATTTAATCACCCAGGTTATACCACTGGCTAGGCTACAGCAAACAAGTCTGTGGGGCAGGTGCTCCAAGAGTGTGGAGCAAAATCTGTTATTGTACAAATGAAAGCATACCATGAGCAACCTGCAGAATCCTTGGGGATCCAGGATAAGAAACATGATTTTGGTTATACAACAGTGTGACTGTACTTAATGCAACTGCACTGTACACTTAAAAATGACAAAAGGGTAAATTTATATGTATTTTATCACACACACACCCATACATGTGCACACACAAAGATGTATAATTTTCCATGATCCATTTCCAGAATGATTCTGCTTTAGGATTAATATGTAATGGGACCAGCTTGGAGGAACTGAACTCTGGAACCCTTGCTTGTGCCCTTAGAAAGAGTAAATTCCTTTTGTTTGTCATCATGGAGTAACAGGAAGTGGACAATTTAGGGAGGTGATTTCTTTTATGTCAGTGTCAAAGTGGTGTAAGGAATTGCAGTTTTGGTTTACAGATAAAGGAAATTTAACAAGTTAATACCTTTTAGGAGCATCTTGCCTTCTTACCTCCACATATAGTCATATGAAATGGGGAAAGAGATGCTGCTGAATTCTGAGTTAGGTGTACTCCTTGGATAATCTAAATTAATAGGCCCATGTAGGCTGCCTTGGAACCTAGCCCTGTTTTGTTTCTGTGGAAAAACTTCCATTTTAAATTCCACTTAAACAGCTTACAATTCATACTGAGCAATAGAATTGTTAAATTAGAGACTGCATGCAGTTTTATATTTTCACTCATCTTGGTTATACTGTCTTTCTCCAAATCATTTCTTTTTCTTACGCATTTTCTTATCTTTACTATCCTTTGGGCTCTAAGATACCTTGTTAACATCATTCTACCTTATTCTGTCATCAGATTTTTTTCTGTGTGAAAATAGGTTGACATGATAGCCCAATCGTTTTGTTTATAAGTAACAGCTAGCAGACAATTTCAGAATTGAAGGAGAGCATAGATCTTAAGGACACTATGGAGAAAAATCTGAGCCTCACGAAAGTGGAATAGGAGCAAAGGTTGCCACTGTTCAGCTATTTTTGTTGAAATATAAGCTTCCAGAAATGTGGGACTGGCATTACATGCCCCAGGGCCAACTCTTCCTAGAAAACGTCGTTTCTTCTTTAGGCCATCAATATATGTTTTACACAGCTTTGGGTTTTATGAACAGTACATTTTTTTTTCTTTTTTTCTTTTTTTTTTTTTTTTGAAACGGAGTCTTGCTCCGTCGCCCAGGCTGGAGTGCAGTGGTGCAATCTCGGTTCACTGCAAGCTCCGCTTCCCGGGTTCCCGCCATTCTCCTGCCTTAGCCTCCCGAGTAGCTGGGACTACAGGTGCCGCCACCACGCCCGGCTAATTTTTTTGTGTTTTTAGTAGAGACGGGGTTTCACCGTGTTAGCCAGGATGGTCTCGATCTCCTGACCTAGTGATCTGCCCGCCTCGGCCTCCCAAAGTGCTGGGATTACAGACTTGAGCCACTGTGCTCGGCCTATGAATAGTAAATATTTTTTAAAGCATTATTTGGGTACTCTCTAGAAGTTGCCAACTTTTATTTTGCCAAATCAGGATGTTGAAAACACCAGCTGCAATCACCATCATTTCATAAAAGAAAAGACGTTTTAAAACACACAAAGGAGAGAATTTCATAATAAAGGACAGGCACTTTAAATTGAATACATTTAGTGTTGTGAAAAATTCAATTATGTCTGTATTTTCTACATAACAAGCCAATAATGTTCTTTAAATTGATTTAAAAACACTCAGACTTCATCTGGGGCATATATCAGTCCCTCTGTTGGAGTTTGGGACTCAGTCGTGTATTTATGCCTGGGACTTTCGTCTGAAACCCTCTCCTAGGGCAACAGAAGAGGGAGGGAAATGACATGCTATACTACTAAAATTATTCTTGTTTTGCAAGTTATTAAATTAAAGCACTTCAGAAATGTTGGAAAAAGCCTTGTAGAATTCAGTTTAATAAAATTATACAGTCTGTTAATGATCAGAGCTTAAATGAAGACGCCTTGTTCATGTGTTTCTCACTACTGCTGACTTCATACAGTCTTTCTAGGAATGCTGCAGACTCTTTGGTTATTTGAACTTTGGTTTTCCACTTTTGATGTTCTGAAGTGGTTAATTGTGAGCTTTAGCCATGAAGCCTGATGTTCAAACATTGCTTTTCTGAGGATGGATGGGGAGAAGGGACAGGTATGAGTTTTAAAATTATTTTAGAGTTTCAGATATTATCTGAAAATTTTATAAATAATTTTATTTGAATTAAATCCTAAGTCTAGTTTAGGTTTGAATAATATAGATACGTGTTTCCTGTGGTTAATACCACTTTTTGAGAAAAGTATGACATATACTTTTGTACACTGAGTTACTGAAAGACCCTTGGAAATGGGATGTTGTAGACAATTGATTTTTAAAAAGTTCTAAAGTTATATGGGAGAATGGTCCATGCTTTGGAAATTTCTTCTTTGAAAATATATAGCTTAAACTACTTAAATAGGATAGCACACACCCAAATTTCTGCAGAATTAAATTAGATATTATTTATTTGATAGAAAATTTATGATTAAGAATTCATTGTTTTACTTCATTTTTATTGAGGATTCTAGTTTGTGTTGAGTATTGTTGTAAACATTAGGAATCTAGCAAGGACTTAGATGTATCCCTGCCCTCATAGAGTTAATGTTCTAATGAGCAAGCTAGACAATACATAAGTAAATAAAGAATTGTCATATTAAACAGAAAGATGTTGTGGTAAAGACAAATGATGGTCGGTGCTGAGGAGGAGAAGGGCTACTTTAAAATGGATGGTTATTGCAGGTGCCTTGATTAGGTGACAGTGTAGTCCAGGAACATGGGAAGAAGGCTGTAGGAGGCACAGAGAACAATGGCCTTGTGGTAGCAAATAACTTAGTTTATTCTTGGAACTATCAGAAAATCAACTTGGATGAAGCATGGTGAGCTACGAAAGGGGACACGGTAGGCTCTAATAGGGCCCTAGTAAGTGTTTGCTTAGTGAATGAGTAAATAGATGAGTGAAAGATTTTTACAGTCTTAATTCTGGCCAGTCCTTATTGCACATAAAGAGTAATGAGGAATCAGGGATAGAAATCATTGAGGGTGATGGGCCAACTGGTCAACTCAGAGACTCTAGAGCAGCATCTCAGTTGGGTGCCTAAATTTTAGGCTTCATGCTATGGGCCCAGAGTTTGATTTCAGTATATCAACAGTGGTCTAATCCCTTGAGGAGGAACTTATTCCAACCAAACACACAGGGACTGATGTATTAATTCAGAATGCTGATCAATTTACATTGAGATCTTCTTTTCTAATGACCAAATACCATGTTAATTTATGATGTAGGGAGTGTTCCTTTTTCCAGCATGAGGGCACTGACAAATTGAATTAGTAACCAGGAGCCCACTCAGTAAATTTAGAAGAGGATCAAGATCTTTGGGAGTTCTTTGTGTGGGTGAAGTTGATGCTGGATGAAATATCCTTGCTCCGCAATGAAGAATAATATTACAAGTTCCTGTATTTTTTTTGTATGTCATTTTTTTCTGATTATAAAATAACAGGCGAATACCTTAGAAAATAACAATTCTGTACTGAGAAGACCATTGTTAATATTTGTAATTCTCTACATCAAGATCATGAAGATAATCTAGATAAACTTTTATTTGCTTTTTATTTTAGTTTTGCTTTTCACTTTTTGGTTTTAATACCTCTGAAGTCCACATTTGGAGATTATGTGAGGTAAGGATCCAACTTAATATTTTCCAGGGAGTATACCAATGTTCCTATCACCATTTCCAAAGTATTTATCCTTTGTCCACTGGCTTGTGACACAACCTCTATCATACACCAGGTTTTCAAATGGGTCTCTTTCTCAGCTTTTAAATTCTATTCCATTAGTCTTTGCTCATATGCAACTGTTTTTCTTATTGTGATTAATACTGTGTCTTAATTTTTTTGTAATAACTTTTAGTTGGATGGTAATTATCCTGGGTTTTCTATGTGGATTATCAGGTCAGCTTCAAATAATGAACACCCTCTCTTCTTCCAATTGTTTTAACCTGTTTCTTTTTCTTGTCTTATATTTGCCAGAATGTCATATAGTATATTGAACAGTAGCTATGGTGGTGGCATTTTTATCTTGTTTGCCTTAAAAAGAAATACAACAAAGTTTCTCCATTAATTATGATGTTTGCTATAGGGCATTGATAGATAGCCTTCAAAAAGTTAAGAAAGTTGTTTTCTTTCTAGCCTTCAAGGTTAAAAAGTTTTTAAAAATCTTAATTGAATGTGAACTTTATCAAATGCCTTTCTTAAGTCTATTGAGATAATCATGTATTTTCTTTAATATATTCCTGTGGTGAAATATGTTAATAGGTTTTCTGATATTAAATTATCTTTGCATTTCTAGAATAAAACCTAATAAGTATTATTAGGGTTATTTTTTTCAAACACCTGAATGGATTCTGTTAGCTGAGATTTTATTGAGTGGATTTCCTTCTATGTTTGCTAGTGAAATTGGCCTATAATTTCCTTTGCTGTTCTCATCTGATAGTTTTAAGGATTGTGCCAAACTGAAAAATGAATTGGGCAGTTTCCACAATTTTTCTAGTTTTGGCTAAAATGCTCTGTTTCAGTTCAGTGGGACACCCTGTAAGATCATTGGGCAACATTATTTCAATTTTTCATGGTTGTCTATTCAAGTTTCCTACTTTATGTTATGCTAATTTTATTGGTAATATAATTTTTCATTCTATTTATTATAGGTTTAAAAAATGTTTGGCTCTAGGCATTTTATAATAAAACTGCTTTTAAAGTCTTTATTATAGCTATAATTTGTTCCCTTATTTAAGTATATTTTGTTTGCTTGCATTCTATTGTTATTTTGTTGAACTGTTTTTTCCTGAGGTTATCAGCAATAGTCTTTTTCTAGAAGAAGCTTCTGATTAGTATTAACCTTTTTTTTTTTCTATACCATTCCATTATTTTTTCTTGGGTTCTACCTTTTATTATTTTCTTTCTTTTAATTTTGTTGAGTGTACTCTCTTTGTCTCTTGCTTATGTCTTCAGTTGTGCTTAGTTATTTTTCAGCTTTTCCTATTTTCTGATACGTGTGTTGAGAACCACTTAATTTCCGTTTAACAAACTTGTCCTAATGAGCTTACACATAGAGCACTGTCTCCACCAAGTTGAGGATAAACCTTCTTTTCAGGCACATGATAAAGAATTATTACAAATATTAGAAAATTGGAATCATTCAGAGAATGTTATAAGAACAATGTGATTAAGCTATGACTCAACAATTAAAGAGTAATTTGAAAAATTTTATATGGTTTCAAATAAAATTCAGGTCACAAAACAATTTAAATAGAAATTAGAAAATGTTTTAAACTGAAGGATCATGAAAATACTACAGATAAAAACTTTTAGGGTACAGCTAAACAGGATTTTGAGGGAAAATTATAGCTATAAATCCTATATTAGGAAGGAATAAAAGTGAAGAGAATGTTAAAGTTATGAGCAAAAATTAATGAAATAGAAAATGAATATTCAGTAGAGAGTGTTTCAATAGCAAGTAAACTTAAAGGAATAATAAAACTGAAACTTTTGGCAAGATGGCTCAAGGAAAAAGAAGACATATAACCAGTATCAGGAATGAGCAAGACTCAAGTACTGCAAACAGAGAAAAGATAAGAAAATAATGTGAACAACACATGACATCAGGCTACAGTATGACAACCATTTCATACCTATTCTGATGTCAAAAATCAAAGGTCTGACAGTGCCAAGAGTTGGAGAGGATGTGAATCAGCCATATCACTTAAAGTTTGTTGGTGGGAATGTACATTGATGCTGCCATTTTATGAGACAGTTTGGCATGATCTTTTTTTTTTTTTTTAATACTTTGTGTTCTAGGGTACATGTGCACAACATGCAGGTTTGTTACATATGTATACATGTGCTGTGTTGGTGTGCTGCACCCATTAACTCATCATGTACATTAGGTATATCTTCTAATGCTATCCCTCCCACTTCCCCCACCCCACAACAGGCCCCGGTGTGTGATGTTCCCCTTCCTGTGTCCAAGCGACCTCATTGTTCAATTCCCACCTATGAGTGAGAACATGCGGTGTTTGGTTTTCTGTTCTTGTGATAGTTTGCTGAGAATGATGGTTTCCAGCTGCATCCACGTCCCTACAAAGGACATGAACTCATCCTTTTTTATGGCTGCATAGTATTCCAAGGTGTATATATGCCACATTTTTTAAATCCAGTCTGTCATTGATGGACATTTGGGTTGATTCCAAGTCTTTGCTATTGTGAATAGTGCCACAATAAACATACATGTGCATGTGTCTTTATAGCAGCCTGATTTATAATCCTTTGGATATATACCCAGTAATGGGATGGCTGGGTTAAATGGTATTTCTAGTTCTAGATCCTTGAGGAATTACCACACTGTTTTCCACAGTGGTTGAACTAGTTTACAGTCCCACCAACAGTGTAAAAGTGTTCCCATTTCTCCACATCCTTTCCAGCACCTGTTGTTTCCTGACTTTTTAATGATTGCCATTCTAACTGGTGTGAGATGGTATCTCAGTTTGGCATGAGATCTTAATAGTTAACCATTTGTATACTCATCTGCCAAGCATGTCCACCTCTAGGTTCAGGAGAAACTTGAAAATATATGCTAGAAGAAATGTACAAAAAGTTCATAGCAGCATTATTTGATAAACCAGAAGCCTAGAAATGATCCAGATGCCCATGGAGAGGGGAACGGATAAACCACATTCTCAAGTGAATATTATATGGCTACAAAATGATTGAACAACATCTATATTCAAAAATTCTACTACATAAAATTGAGTGAAATAATTAAGTTCCAAAAGGTTAAATATGCTTAATATTCAAAGTGCAACTTAAATTCAGCCACATACTCTTCAGGAATATATCTATACCTGTATGCATATCTATTTATAGAGAGATGTATAGATATATCACGAGTGATTACAAGATTCTGGAAATATTTTGAGTGTGGGAGGTGGGGGATGGGATGGAGGGAAGATCACTTAGCTGTATAAAAATGTCAGTTTTCTAGTTCCTATATTGGATTCACAGTGTTTATTATTAAAAAAATAAAAGATGCACTTTGGGAGGCCGAGACGGGCGGATCACGAGGTCAGGAGATCAAGGCTAACACGGTGAAACCCCGTCTCTACTAAAAATACAAAAAATTAGCCGGG
>NW_012101721.1:4289933-4379768 GCF_000951045.1 Mandrillus leucophaeus
CCTGTAATCTCAGCACTTTGGGAGGCCGCGTCGGGCAGATCACTTGAGGTCAGGAGTTTGAGACCAGCCTGGCCAACATGGCGAAACCCTGTCTCTAGTAAAAATACAAAAATTATCTGGGTATGGCGGTGTGTGCCTGTAATCCCAGCTACTTGGGAGGCTGAGGTAGGAGAATCGCTTGAACCCAGGAGGGGGAGATAGCACTCAGCCGTGATTGGGCCACTGCATTCCAGCCTGAGAGACAGGGTGAGACTCCATCTCAAAAAAAAAAAAAAAAAAAAAAGGACTTTGAACTCAATAAATATTAAAACATCAAGTTAACATATTAACATTCTAAGGGAGAAAAATCGTATGATCATCTTCATAGATGCAGGAAATCATTTGTTAGATGTCACCATCCATTCATGACTAAAGGGAAAAGCAAACAAATTAGGAATTCAAGGCAATTTACTTAAACCTGGCAAGGGGTATCTACAGACAACAATACTGCAGACATCAAACATCATTCTTAATGGTGCAAGTTCATAGCATTCCCAAGACTGAGGAACTTGTCAAGGAAGCCTACTACTAATTCTGTCGTTCATCATACTGGAGCTAGCCCACATAGTCAATAAAGAAATTAAAGATGTTAGGACTGGGGCAAGTAATAAAATTCCTCAATAGATGATTTGATTATCTACGTGGAACGTCCAAAAGAACTGTACATATATTTACTTTTTTTTTTTTTTTTTGTCTCAGACAGGGTCTTGCTCTGTTGCCCAGGCTGGAGTGCAGTGGCACAAACATGGCCTCACTACAGCCTCCATCTCTTGGGCTCAAGCGATCCTCCTGCCTCAGCCTCCAGAGTACCTGGAACCACAGGCACACCACTATGCTTGACAAATTTTTTAATTTTTTGTAGAGGTGGGGTCTGGCCTTGTTTCCCAGACTGAAAATATGTTTTAGAAATAAGAATTTGGCAAGTTAGTTGGATATGAAAATCACCACTGACCATCCTCAACCTACAATGGTTTGACTTAGTTTTTTGACATTTTAATGGGTTTATTGTAGTATTAAATGCATTTTTGACTCATATTTTCATATTACTTTAGGTTTATCAGGACATAACCCCATTGTAATTCAATTGTATGTAATCTGCATACAAAAATCAGTTGCATTTTAATATACCAACAGATATCAGTTAAAAATGAAAATTTAAAAATATACCATTTACAATAGCATAGAAAAATATGAAATACATAGGAATGAATTTTAAAAGCTATACACACATGTTCACGTGAGCACATAGCATAATGGAAATGACTATAAATTCAATTGCATTAATATGAAGAATTTCTTTTCTCTAAGTCTACCATAAAGACACAAGTCACAAACTAGGTGAAGATAATTGCAAATCATATAATTGACAAAAACTCATATCCAATATACAAAAATATTTCCTACAAGAAAACAAAAAAAGAAATCCAATAGACAAATGAAGAAAGCATAAGAACAAGTAGTACTTCATAAAAGAGAAACTTGAATGTCCAATAAACAGGAAAAAAATGTTCACTTCATTATTAATCAGGAAATTAATATTAAACTACAATAAGAAATTGTTATATTCCAACCACATTGGCAAATATAAAGTGTGATCATACCTGGGGTTAAGAATGTGAGTCTTAAGCACTTACTGGTGAGAATGTAAATTGGTTCAACTACTTTGGAGACTCACGTGACATTACTTAGTAAATTTAAATGTGTGTTCATCCTAAGATCCAGTGGTTCTACTTCTAGATATTTAAAGTAGAGAAAATCTTACACGTATGCACAAGAAGACAAGTGTGAGGATATTCATAACAGCCCTAAAATGAAAATAACTCCAGTATTTATCATCAGTACAATTCATAATTAATTGTGTTTATATGATACTGCAATAAAAAGATCTGCAGCTACATGCAGCAACATGGATGACTTTTACAGACAATCATGCAAAATAAGCAGGCTACAAAAGAATAATACTATATGATTTCATTTAAATACAATTAAAAGACCAGACAAAGCTAAGCAATGTATTTTTAGGGTGTACATAAATGGAATGATCATGAAGGAAGGGCATCAAAATCAGGATAGTGGCTTACCTTCGTCAGGGAGGAAGGTTATGTGATTGGAAAAGTGCTTCACAGAAAGTGTCTAAGGTTTGGCAATATTTCCTTCACACTAAAAGTGTGTTTACCCATGTGTTTTCTTTATTATCTTTATCCTTTAAAATACACGTGTTTTATTTCCATAGTTATCTATTTTACAATAAAAATACAATGACATAGTCCCAGTTACTTGGGAAGCTGAAGCAGGAGGATCATTTGAACGCTGGAATTCAAGGCCAGCCTGGGCAATATAGGAAGACCCTGTCCCTAAAAAATGAATAAAAAATAAATTTAAAACTGTCAATGTGATAATGTATGAAGAACTTAACAACTGCATGGCGCATAGAAAATACTCAACAAATGTTTATTATTTATTGTTTTGTTATTAATATCAAAATGTTTCCCTGTACATCTAGTTATAGCTGCAGCCCATAAATTTTTCAGGTAATGCTTTTATTTAGCTTGAAGTCTTTAACAAATTTCCCTCATGCTTTAAAACAAGTATTATTTAGTAGACTATTTTAGTTTTCAGGCATATAGGATTGTTCAATTGATCTCTCTCTTTGTCTTATAATAGTGCTACATTAGACTCAGAAGATGTAGTCTGTATGAAGGTAATTTTCCTGACAGTTATTGAATAAATTTATTTGTAGCTTGAAAAAAGAAAAGGTACTTAGATGAATTTGTTGAAATTCCGCAGTGAAAATAATTTTGGTATTGCAATCCTGTAACTCTCTACTCTTCCTTTCTCTATTACAGTCTTGATTTTACTATCTCTATTTTTGAACACCCAAGCCTTCTTAGTATTGTAACCATAATGCTATTACAGAATAGACTATGATTTTGTGTTTATATGTAGTGTTTAGTATTAATTTATACCACCACCAGCAGTGTAAGAGAGTGCCCATTTCCTTTTCCCCTGGTGAGCAGCATTGGATAATGTTTAAAAATAATTTTTGGCAATTTGATATATTTTTTTCTGTTACATTTATTCCTTTACTTGTTAACTTCAGAGAGAAGTTAACATGTAGAGAGAGAGAATCCAATTTTCATTCTATATGAATTATTTATGTCCTTTACTAATTTTCTATTGTGAGAGTAGTGTTTTTGTTTTTGTTTTTTTTTTTTTCAAAAATTAATTTGTAAAACCAGTTTGTATATTTAGGATGGTATCATTCCTTGTTGCAGTTTTCTTCTCCCCAGTTTGGAACTGGCTTTAAAATTTCAACTTATTCTTTTTTTACCTATCATCTTTTCTTCCTCTTCTTCAGGAGCAAATATTCCCAGCCTTTTCTTCTTATTTCATGTAGAGCAGTTTAGTCTTCTTTTATTGCAGGGGGAAGATGGTCATTTGGCAGTGATGATGTGGCCCCGATTGCAGAATTGAGTAGGAGGCTGAAGCATGTGAGCTCTGATCCTTGCCAGTTCCGTAAGTCGACAAATAACACATCTCTTTAGACAGCTTCCAGACAACAGATAGCTGTGAAATATAATCTCCCTTATGATACAATAGTGATCCTAAATTTAAGTATGTCAAGCATTTATAACCTTCTGACTCCTTGCAGAATTTTATCTCAAGCGACTTCAATATACTGTGTATACTTTATCAGGCAATCCAAAGGAAAACATCTATCTGTAGTGAAAGCATAACACTGATGTTTGTCAAGGGTCAAAGATTCAGGGATTTAACTTATTAATAAATCTATAAACTGTTAGCATTTTTATATTGTGGTGGTAAAAAATTTGCAGGATTTTTAAAAACATGTTTTAGTTCCTACCAAGAGTTCCTAAGTACATTGTTTTTCTAGTAAAATCCAGTTTGTTCCACATTTTTGACTGAGAAAAGCTAAATTTTTTCTTTTTGGGAAGAAAAGGTCAGTTCTGAAGGAGATCTAGTCCTAAAAATATCAAGGATAGAGGCCTAGGAAATACGTAAGCTAAGCCTCCACAGACTTCCCCACATTCCCCGAACTACTTAAGATGATCCCCAAATAGGACCAACCCTAAATGAGCCCTGGAAATAGGGAAGAAGGCTATCTGTATGCCTCAGTACCAGGGTTCATCTACTTACTGTCACACAGGAGGAGTTATGCCGAAAGGGGACATTGGAACTGGCCTGCAATGTTGCTTTTTCAAAACTTTTAGTGGGTGCAGTGGCTCATGCCTGTAGTCCCAGCCCTTTGGGAGGTGGAGGCAGGCAGATGGCTTGAGTCCAGGGGTTGGAGGCCAGCCTGGGAAACATGGTGAAACCCCATCTCTACAAAAAATACAAACATTTTGCTGGGTGTGGTGGTGTGCGCCTGTAGTCCCAAATACTTGGGAGGCAGAGGTCAGAGGATCACTTGAACTTGGGAGGCAGAGGTTGCAGTGAGCTGAGACTGTGTCACTGCATTCCAGCCTGGGTGAGAGAGAGACACCCTATCTCAAGAAACAAAACAAAACAAAACAAAACAAAAAAACAGATCCCCAAGAAACAAGTAGAAGAAATTATGGGAGAACCTAATAATACTCCTTCATTTACAGCAAGGCTGGAAGTCCAATCTTTTGGCCTTCCTGGATCACACTGGAAGAAGATTTATCTTGGGCCACACATAAAATACACTAATACTACTGTTATCTGATGAGCTAAAAAAAAAAATTGCAAAAAAGTTTCGTTATGTTTTAAGAAAGTTTATAAATTTGTGTTGGGCTGTATTCAACGCCATTCTGGGCCACAGGTTGGACATGTTTGATTTAGAGGGATGAGAGCTAGAGGTGGGGTGAGCTTGGTACAGAAAGTGGGCTCTCTGTGCTAAGAATCTACAGCATCTGAAGCAGTGGGCTGGGAGACCCCAGGGTAAGTATGGCCACATCAAGTAGTAGTCTGTGGCAATGGGACTTCAGACATACCACTGGGTTTTTGCATGGTGCAGTGGCTAGTGGCCCAGAAAGGAGAAAGGGTCACATAATAATTGCCACGGAACACTTATTTAACAAATGCTTATGTAGCCTTTATTACCTCCCAGAGATTGTTTTCAATTATTGGTTCTTAACTTGAGGTGGTTTTGCCCCCCAGGGGACATTTGGAAATGTCTGGAGATATTTTTGTTGGCACAACTGGGAGGAGACTGCTACTGGTATCTAGTAGGTTGGAGACCAAGGATTCTACTGAACATTCTAAAATACACAGGCTAGTCCCCACAACAGATTATCAGTCCCCAAATATAGTGTCAAGATTACAAAACCCTGTTTCAAATATTTAATAAATATTAACTCATTCAATCTTCAAAGCAACCCTTTGAAAGCTGCTCATCTTTCAGGTAAGGAAATGGAGGCAGATAAGTAACTTGCCCAGTGTCACATATCTGATGGAGACTCCAGGCCAAAGGGAAATATGCATGTTCGAAAAATGCAAACGTTCCAGAGAAGAGTCGTTACATTACTACTAGCCTAAATAACATTTAAGGTGAAATGATTTACAGAGAGGATAATTTTTTAACAAAAAGGCATAATTCACAATGAAAATAGTCATAAAACTTTGGACACTAAATACTATAACCCTGAAATATATAAAACAAAATCTGTTAGAATGTAAGGAGTAATTTAAATATAGTGCTAGCTTTTTTTTAGAATAGCTGTATTGAAATATAATCAGCATACAATAAACTACACAAATTTGAATTATAAAATTTCATACTTTTTTTTTTTTTTTTGAGATGGAGTCTTGCACTGTCACCTGGGCTGGAGTGCAGTGGTGCAATCTAGGCTCACTGCAACCTCCGCCTCCCAGGTTCAAGTGATTCTCTTGCCTCAGCCTCCTGAGTGGCTGGGATTACAGGCATCCCCCACCACGCCCAGCTAATCTTTTGTATTCTTAGTAGAGATGGGATTTCACCATGTTGGCCAGGCTGGTCTCAAACTTCTGACCTCGTGATTTGCCCACCTCAATATATGTCTATGCCTGTGAAATAATGCCATAGTTAACATAATGAACATTTCCACCATTCCAAAAGTTTCCTTGTGCCTGTTTGTAATCCCTCCTTCCACCCCCTTCCTGCCCTTTCTCCAATTCTTAGTCAACCACTGATCTTCTTTCTGTCATTATAGATGAGTTTGCATCTTCTGGTGTTTTATATAAGTGAAATTATACAGCATATACTCTTTGTTTTGTATGTATTCTTTCAGCATATTTATTTTGTGATATCCAAGTTTTTGCAAGTATCAACAGTTCATTCCTTTTTATTGCTAAGGAGCATTTCATTGTATGGATATACAACAATTTGTTTATCGGTTTACCTTTTGATGGACATTTGGGTTGTTTCTATTTTTGGCTATTATGAATAAAGATGCTGTGAACATTCATGAACAAGTCTTTGTATGGACATATGTTTTGCTTCTCTTGGAAGAATACCTACGAATGGAATGGCTGGGTTATATGGTGAGTATGAGTTTAACATTTCAGGAAACTGCTAAACTGTTTACTAAAGTTATTGTTCAATTTTATATTCTCACCAGCTATGTGAGAGAGTTTCTGTTACTCTATATCCTCGCCAACATTTAATATGCTTACTCATTAGGATTTTAGACATTTAAATAGGTGTATAGTGGTGTCTCATTGTATTTTAATTTGCATTTCCCTAATGCAAATGACTGATGATGTTGAGTATCTTTTCATGTATTTATTTGTCATCTGTATATCTTCTTTGGTGAAATGTCTGTTCAGATCTTTTGCTCATTTAAAAAATTGGGTGTGTAATAGGGTTCTCCAGAGAAAAAGAATTGACGTGTGTGTGTGTGTGTGTGTACACACAGAGAGAGGTACTTGTTTAAGGAATTGGCTCACATTATTGTGGGGGCTGGCAAGTCCAAAATCTGTAGGGCGGGCTGGCCACTGGAGTCCTTGGGAAGAGATGATGCTGTCTCAAGTCCAAAGGCTGGAGGCAGAATTTCTTTTTCTTCAGGCAACCTCCCTGTTTCCTCTTTAGACCAGCACCTGACTGGAGAAGGTCTGTCTACATTATGGAGAGTGATCTGCTTTACTCAGAGTCTACTGATTTAAATGTTAATTACATCTAAAAAATACCTTCACAGCAACATCTAGACTACTGGTTGACCAAAAACTGAGTACAATGGCCTAGCCAAGTTAAAACTTGAAAGTTAACCATGACAAGTTGTTTGTTTTCTTACTGAATTTTGGAAGTTTTTATATTCTGGATTCCAGTCCTTTATAAGATTTGTGATTGGCAAATCTTTTCTCCCAGCCTGGGTTGTATTTTCATTCTCTTAACAGTGTCTTTCTAAGAGAATGTCTTAATTTTCATGAAGTTCAGTTTATCATTTTTGTCTTTAATAGATCAGGTTTTTGGTGTCATATCCAAGAAATCATTGCCCAGCCAAAGGCATAAAGATTTCATCTTTTTATTCCTCTACAAGTTTTATAGGTTTAGGTTTTACTCTAGATCTATAATCTATTTTGAGTTAATTTTTGTATATGGTGTGAGGTATTTGAAGTTCACTTTTTGCATGTGGGTATTTAGTTCTTCCAGCACCATTTGTTGAAAAACACTAGTAGATTTTTACAGATCAAGTATGCAAAAACACATTTAAGGGTATAAATAATAGAATTAATAATATACCCTCATTTAAAGGCTAAGGATTCTTGAAAGATCTATGGAGCATTTATAAAAATTGACCTTATTAGCCATATATAAACTCTTGATTTGGGACACATAACACAATAACACTGGAAATTAAGTGTAAACAACAAGAAGCACAGAAAACCCCCGTGTCCTCATCTCATTCTAATATAGTCAAGAAAGCCCGTTTAATCAACGCAGCAGAGCAGCTGCTGCCAATGGTCATTTCCCATTGGTTGGTATTGAACCTTGGGTTATCTCCTCCAAACGTCTTGTCAGTAATTAATGCTAGCCTTGGTAAATGACGTATATGATAATCAGCCTATAGAAAATCTTAGCTAAATTACTGGGGCATGATACCTTTGAGGAAGTGTTATGTTTCCTAGGGACCAAATAGAATAAAAGCAAAAAGTAAAAAACCAAGCAACCAATCCCCCTAAAACACCAGAAGTAGTGTATACTTTATCTTACAGGTTTGCCAAAATTAGGAGTAACTCCCACTTTCTGGTCTTAGCATTACTTTGATCCCTTTAATCCCCTATTATTTGGAGAATTCAGGGCATCAAGATAAACCAAAGAGTTTAATAAATTTGATTCCCAATAAAAGATGATGCTAAACAACATTTCGCCTCTAGCCCCATGGCTACTTCTAGCATATACAGAGTCTGTGTGCAAATTGCAAGGAGGCACACCTTCCTCTGGGCTGAAGCAATCTCACATTAGACTTGGAAGACAGAATACATGAAACACATACTGAGCACAAACTGCAGAGTTGTATTTGTTGGCTTGGTCTAGCCCTCTCCCACTGTTTTAATTGTCCTAAAGCAAGAGTGTCTCATCTTTTGACTTCCCTGGGCCGCTTTCAAAGAAGAAGAATTGTTTTGGGCCACACATAAAATACACTAACACTAATATAGCTGATGAGCTTAAAAAAAAATCGCAAAAAATCTTACAATGTTTTAAGAAAGTTTATGTATTTGTATTGGGTCACATTCAAAGCCATCCTGAGTCTCATGTGGCCCACGTGCTGTGGATTGGACAAGCTTGTTCTAAAGAATGATGAGACTATATCTTAGTCTGTGCAGGCTGCTATAACAAAATAGCATAGACCGGGTGGGTTATAAACAACAGAGATTTATTCCTCACAGTTCTAGAGTCTGGGAAGTCCAAGATTAAGGTGCTGTCAGATTTGGTGTCTGACACGGGCCCACTTCTTGCTGGTCCTCACATAGTGGAAGGAAGAACTAGTTCTCTGTGGTCTCTTTTATAAAAGCACTAATCTCCATCATGAATGTTCTACCTAATGGCAGACAACTGTTTCAAATGAAGCAAGTGAAGACTTTTCTTGTCTTCTCATGGCAAACATATGCGTTCATGATGTCATCCTATCATAACTGGCTTTCCTTGTTTGGGAAATGAAGTGGGGGTTTGTTTTGTTTTAAATATGTGTTTCTAATAAAAATGCCAGTATAGTCTTCAAAGAGGTTTTTGAGCAAGTGATTTTCAAGTGCAATTTTTTTTCATCCTTCAGTGTTGAAGGATAAAATCTGGGAAAGAGACACATAGGCATTGCTATAACTGAATAATAACAGACAACAATTACAATCTACTCATTTCATCTCTTTCTCTGAGAAAATAAATATTATTAGATGATGAAGGTTGTCACGATTTTTCTGAGGGTCTCCCCAAATACCACTGTCCCCAAGTCAGTCTTGGGATAGTGATTAAATCAGATTAGATTAGATCAAGCTTATCCAGTTTTCTTGCCTCCTTGCTGAGAAAATTGCTTTTCATTTTTTCAACATTTTCTTTTTGAGAACAAGTTCTTTGCCTCATCTTTGCAACACAAAAGAGTGTTTTTGCCACAACAATCAGTGTGTTAAGGTGATTTCAATCATCTATTTCTATAGAAGAATAAAAACTACCTGTAGTTTCTAAATAACAAATTTCCTTACTTCTAGTCCTCAAGGTTTCCAAAAAATTGGAATTTACTTTTAGCTAGGGCATTCTGTTATAATGGATAAAATGTGATACACTGTGAATTTTTAAAAAACAAACTAAGAAACAGAAAAAGATCTCAATTTTCAAGAATAATATATACAAACACAGAGGTTATAAAACTGAAAAACTTCATTATAGACTATGCTTTGGTTTACAAAGCTATGTTTTGTATTAGATATACATTTACTTATTGAATTGTTTCATTGGAAGAAATGTTAGAAATTGTTTAGTTTTGTCTTTATCAAAAGCATTTTGGAAATTAGACCTCAATATTTTGGAATCCTTGAGGACTAGAATTGAGGAAATTGCCATTTAAAAACTCTAAAGCAAGGCTGCCTGGTTTTCAATTTCAGTTTTGCTGCAAATTAATTCTGTGACCTTAGACCAGTAAATAACTTTTTCATGGCTCAGTTTCTTTACCTCTAAAATGGGAGTAGCTCAGAGGTTGACAGAATATGCTGATGAGTTAAGTGTGTGTTTGAGAGTGTTGGGTTGGAAGAGAAGGCTGGGGTGGGGTGGAGGGCAGGAAGGATGGGGGCGAGAGAGAGAGAGAGTTATATTCAAGGTTTCCAGTAAATTAAAGTGTCCTTTATGAAGTAGAAAAAAATAAAGAAAGATGAAGAGGTCTGGGAAGGATCATCAATTTGCTTTTGCACAGTTAAGTTTCAGTTGTCTAGTAGCCACCGTAAGGAGAGATGTAGAATAGATAGTTGGACATACAAGCTTGGATTTCAGAAGAAAGGTCAGACCTGGAGGTAAAGATTTGGGGGCTATCTGTATGTGAATGGCATTTGACATCATGAGAATGGATGAGGTCAACAAGGGAGTAATTGTAGTTAGAGAAGAGGTCCAAAGGTTGAGCCCCAGGGCACTCTGACATTTAGATGTCTGGCATTTAGGTGTCAGAGAGAGTAGTGACTAGCAAGCAAATGGAAAAGGATCAGCCTATAAGGTAGGAGGAAACCAGGGGAGGTTGGTGTTTAGAAGTCAGTCTTTCTTGATTAATTGAATTAAATGCTGTTGTCAAGTGTATCAAGTAAGACTTACAGCTATCATTGGATTTAGACATTCAGCAGTGATTGATGACTTTGATGAGAGCAGTTCTGGTGAAGGAATGTGGACAAAGCCTGATTGAAATGATTTCGAGAGAGAATGGAAGGAGCAAAATAGGAGCAGCAAGTATAGACATAAAAAAAAGAAACTTTGCAATAAAGATGAAAAATGGTATGTAATGTCTTTGAAACAATAGGTGACATATATTGAGTACTTACTGTGTGACAGATACCGTTTCAGGTACTTGTATTTTATTTAATGAGGAATAAAGAGTTGAGGCAGTCCTCGTTTTGCATGATAGCAAGGACCATGCAAGCAAAAACTATGCAAAGCAATCTTCATAATCAGTGGGAAGGATTATGATTGTCCTGTGACCTTTACAAAATTTTTTTTTTTGAGATGGAATCTCGCTCTGTAGCCCAGGCTAGAGTGCAGTTGTGCGATCTCTGCTCACTACAACCTCCGCCTCCTGGGTTCAAGTGATTCTTCTGCCTCAGCCTCTCCAGTCGCTGGGATCACAGGTGTGTGTCACCATGCCCGGCTAAGTTTTGTATTTTTGGTAGAGACGGGGTTTTGCCATGTTGGCCAGGCTGGTCTTGAACTCCTGACCTCGTGATCTGCCCACCTTGGCCTCCCAAAGTGCTGGGATTACAGGCATGAGCCACCACACCTGGCCTTAATGTGAACTTTTTGCTGGCATCAGTTCCTCTAGGGCATCTTCATCCTTTTTGCCACAGCCGCTTTCCTCATTTATATCCGTAAGTTTGCCTTCTCGGTGTCCCTCGGGCTGCATATCTAGAGCCTTTCCAACAGTGGTAGTGCCAACATTCCCATGGTTAGCTCTCTCTTCAGTAACCCCATTTATGTTCAGTTTGAATGTCATTTCCAGTGAAATCACTTTTTGTTTCCTTGCTGCACTTTCATCTTTTGGTGAATTCCCTCCTTCAGTTATCCAATTTTGTAAAATGTCACTTGGATTTATTACTGGGAGACCAGGAGGTAACACAGCTACACCCTTGGCCATCTCTGCCTGAACTGAATAACACACACACACAGTAGCCAATCACCAACAGACTCGGGAAGAAATGATGTGACTGGTCACTGATCACGATGCCCATCTATTACTTACATGGTGATTTGCGGACTGAGGAGCTAGCAGTGAAGTTTATATTTTATGCAGTTACTCATATTTAATTCACATGGTAACTGAAATTTGAACCATGTTGTTGAGGGACTGGTGTTAATTAAACTATGGTAACTGAAATTTCTGCATATTAGAATGGTGTACAGAACCTGCGCACAGTGAGGACCACCTGTAGTAATAGCTTTAAAATATTGATAAAAAGATATACACATTTAAGCAAAACCTGACTTGAAGTTGTATACATATCTGTCTATAATGTTACAAATTAATTACACATAAACATGTACAGTCAAATTAGCTCTTCAGGAGACCCATTGTAACATTTCTTCCTCTTCTTTCTACCTTTGTTCCTCTCTCCACAAATATATCCTCTTCCTCCAGTTATAAAATTAAGCCTCTTATGTATTTACGTTGAAACAAAGCATAATAGTTGTGTTAGTCCATTTTCATACTGCTATAAAGAATACCTGAGACTGGGTAATTTATAAAGGAAAGAGGTTTGTTTAATTGACTCACAGTTCCTCATGGCTGGGTTAGGCCTCAGGAAACTTACAGTCATGGTGGAAGGCGAAGAGGAAGCAAGCACCTTCTTCGCAAGGTGGCAGGAGAAAGAGAGAGTGAAAGCAAAAGGGAAGAGCCCCTTATAAAACCATCAGATCTCTTGAGAACTCACTATCACGAGAACAGCATGGAGGAAACTGCCCCATGATCCAATCACCTCCCACCAGGTTCCTCGCCCAACACCTGGGATTACAATTTGAGATGAGATTTGGGTGGGGACACAAAGCTAAACGATATTAATAGTGTGTGTATAGAGGTAGGGGGTATTGAGGGGAGAATGAACTGGTTGTGGAAGAGGTAATTGCTTATAACCAAAAGAAGCCCCCTAAAGCTGTTAAATTATATTATGAAATTAAATGTACATCTACCATATGACTCTATCATTCTACTTCTAGGACAAAGACTTGCACATAAGAGTTTATCATAGCTTTATTTGTAATAGCCCTAAACTAGAAACAACCAAAATGTCCTTCCACAGGTGACTAGATAAATATATTGTGGTATATTTATACAATGGAGTGCTATTTAGCAATGAAAAGGAATGGACTCATATGTGAAATCCAAAAAGTCAAACTCGTAGAAGCAGAGAGTAGAATGGTGGTTGTCAAGGACTTTGGGCAAAACGAATGGGGAGATGTTGGTGAAAGGGTACAAATTTCAATTAGACAAGATGAGAACATTCTGGAGATCTATTGTGCAGATGGTGACTATAGTTAATGATGTTTTGTGTACTTGAAAATTATTAAGATATTGGATATTTAATGCCCTCACTACAAAAAAATAAGTATGTGAGGTGATGGATATATTAAATAGCTTAATTTAATCATTTCACAATGTGTACATATATCAAAACATTACATGTACACTGCAAATATGTATAATTTAGATCAGGTATACCTTAGTAACATGGTGGGGGTACAAAGAAAGACACCACCCTCCACAAAAAAAGGAAAGAATACTCAATAGTAAACCTGAAATGATGGAGTTCTGTGGGAGGAGAAGTGTATGAATAGTATAATAAAGATATTGCAAGAAAAAGAAAAAGGAATGGACTACTGACATGTGCAGCAACATGGGTGAAACTTCAAATACTTACGCTGAGTGAATGAACCCAGACCAGGAGTAAACACTCCATGATTCTGTTTATATAAAATTCTAGAACATGAAAGTATTGGGTTACCTTTGTTACCTACTTATGTATAAAAGGAAATGAACCCCTGTCTTTTTCTTAGAGCATGGTAAGTTGGTTTGGCTAAAAAGGACAAAGTTCTTGATAAGTAAAGTATTGCTTTGCCTTTGGTGATGGGAGTGATCTTAACAGAGTGGTAAATAGTAAAACAGTTTCACATTCCTCGGTGTTGCATGGAAACCTTTAACATACCTAAATATCTATGGACTAGAGTTCCTGCTATATCTGCTGCCCCCTCCCCCACCCCAAGTAAGAAAGAGGTTGTAGCAACACCATTTGTCACACGCACATAGTTCATCCTAGATTCACCAGGCAATGAGGGTGGACATTTGTGTTTGGTAATTGCTTTTACCCAAAGGAATGACAGTACTTCTCATATCTCTGTGACAGAGAGGTACTTACAATTTGGAGCCAGATACCTAACTCTCATGGAGTCTAGGAGATAGGGGCACTCTCTTCCTTGATGTTACATTTCAAAGAGATGGTTTCCAGGTCCTTGAGAGAGACATTCCTTGGTTGTGAAGCTGGCAAGAAGGTTTGTTTAGCTTTTGAAAAGATTTATAGACATCTCAAAGAATTTACAATTAGAAATTTTCTAAAGCAAATGCTCTAGGAAAAGGGAGAGGAGGTCTCTTTCACTTTCTCTCCCTTTTTATACCAGAATTTTACTTTTTTTATGTTTTTGGATTGGGGTTTACCCCTTACAGTACTTATAATCAGAAACTCCTTGAATGTGGTCCAAAGTATATTTCTGTTCATTTGATCTCACTGGAGACTAGAGAAGAATCTCCAAATGTAATTTAACTTTGAAAAGTAAACTTCCTCCTTCAGGCCACTAATTAACTTACTCCAATTATTGTTATCCAAGCCGTTTCTTGGTTTGTTCACTATCTCATCAAAGGAAGGCATTTTTAGGTACGTTTAACCAACCCTGCTTTGGAGAAAGCCCTTCAAATTAAGTTCTGTTTTATTCTGGCAATGCCGATGAATATTGAATGTCAGATGTTGTGCCCATTGTCCTGGGTGCCGGGGACAAATGGTAAACAAGACAGCATGCTTCTGTTTCCTCTGGAGTTTATGTTCCGGCAGTAATGAGACATTTAACCAGTGGTATGACCAGCAGGAGCCAGTGCCATGAGTGTGACTCATGGAAAAGCACAAAGTGCCATCTATAGGACAATATTGTGAAATGCCCTAACCTGGAACTGCAAGAGGTCAAATTATGGAGGGCCTGCAAACCTTAATAAAGATTTAGGATAAAAAATTCAGTGCCTTGAGCCTGTTCCTACAGCTTTTGATTCTTTGGGTTTGGTGCAGCTCAAGAGCCCATACTTTTAACAAGCTCCTCTATAGGATTCTGAGGCAATTAGTCCCAATACTTTCTTTTGGACACTCTGGGCTATAAACCCTTTGAATGTTTTAAAGCCAGAGATTGGTATAATTGGATCTGAATGGATTGGTGGAAGGATGGGGCAAGAATCGTTTTAAGGGACTTGGGGAGCTACTGTAGTAATTAGGCAAAGGATGAGGGTAGGTTGGACTAGTGGGCATATAGAGAAGGGACATCTATGTCACTAAGCATTTGAGAAATATTTAGGAGTGAAATAGGATCTTGTGATTGTTTAAATGTGAAAGGAGTTGCTGAGGGAGAAGAAGGAATCAAGGATGACTCCCAGGTTTCAGACTTGAGTAATGGGCTGGGTGGTGGTATCATTTCCTGAGATGGTGAACATTGGAGGAAGAGCAGTTGGAGCTGAGGTATTGGAAGGAAGAGTTAATATTTTGGACACAGAGACAGCCATGCAGAGATGTTTAGTAGGCAGTTAGATCCAGCAGTTTGAAGCTTAGGAGAGAGGGCTGGAGTTTGCATGTAGATTTGAAAGTGGACAGCTGGGAGATGGCAATTGGAGGGTAATGGATGAGACCCCACGGTGTTAGTTTGTTTTGCATTGCTATAAAGGAATACCCAAGCCTGAGTAATTTATAAGGAAAAGAGGTTTATTTGGCTCACAGTTCTGCAGGCTGTACAAGAAGCATAGGGGGACATCCGCTTCTGGTGAAGGGTTCAGGAAGCTTATGATCATGGTGGAAGGTGAAGAGGGAGCAGATGTGTCACATGGAGAGAGAAAGAGCAAGAGAGATGTCAGGCTTTTTAAAATAACCAGCTCTCCTGTGAACTAATAGATAACTCACTCCTTACTGTGGGGAGCACACCAAGCCATTTGTGAGGAGTCCACCCCCATGACCCAAACATTACCCACTAGGCCTCATCTCCAACACTGGGGATCACATTTCAACATGAAGTTTGGAGGGGGACACACATCCAAACCATACCACTGCCCGAAGAAAGTCTCTAGATGGAGAAGGCAAGAAGATCCAGAAGGAAGCCAGAGCAATGTCAGACTATGTTTTGGTCAAGGAAGAGGAAGAAGTGCCAGCAGTAGATACCAAAAAGGAACAGCTAGGGAGATGCAAGGAAAACTGGGAGATTATGGTATTCATGTAAATACCTATGGAGAATGGTCCCTGGTGATTTTCTGTATTTGTAATTTAGCCGAAGCACATTCAAAACATTGCAGCATCCTTTCCAATCACATTTTCTGGAGGGTGGATGTTCTTAGTGCTACATGTATGGTTCTATTCCAGGGACCAGTCACACTTACACTGAGCACTTAAAAAATATTCTTTAGGATCAGAGAGTTATTACAGCCACAAAAGCTACCAAGTCCCTCTCCTTCCAAATGGACATCTCTCATGTTTTCCATTGCACTTTGGTGTCGGAACTTCTCAGGAGCAGACTCTCAATGGCCTTTCGACCTGTAGATGAAAACATTGATAGGAAAGGGTGATGACAATGACTGGGTTGTCTCTCGCTACCAGGTCAATTTCTTGGGTGATATATTCATATTCATCTTTTAGGCCAGATGCAGTGGCTCACACCTGTAATCCCAGCACTTTGGAAGACTGAGGTGGGTGGATTGCTTGAGCTCAGGAGTTTTAGATTAGCCTGGGCAACATGGCAAAACCCTGTCTCTACAAAAAATACAAAAATTAGCCAGGTATGGTGGTGTGCACCTGTAGTCCCACCTACTCCAGAGACTGAGGTAGGAGAATCACCTGAGCACTGGAGGTCGAGCCTGCACTGAGCCAAGATGGTGCCACTGCACTTCAGCTTGGGCATCAGAGTGAGACCCTGTCTCAAAAGAAAAAAAAAATTCATCTTTCAGTGAGAAGCTCTTCAGAGTGATAAATGGGAGTCCATGTCTTCTCCCCTGATGTGAATGTTTTTCTTGCATCTTGAGATACATGATTTTTAAGTAATCTAGTTCCATAATAATTTTTTAAAAACTTAATATTGATGAAAAATAAACAATAGCTTTTTTTTGCAAAGGAAAGCATCTATCACTTTAAAATGTGTGATTGTATTGGCCATATACCTGCTAAATCTTGCAAGTATATGAGTAGGGTGGTATATAAATATAGTCGTGCTCAGGGAACTGTCTAGCCTTCGCCCTATCTATAATCCCACCATTATAGACACATGCATCTGTCTACTTGGCCAAGTGATTGGCTCAGGGGTACCCACATGGCCCATACAGATTTCTTTCTGGGATAGATAAATGAATGTTGGGGAGAAAATTATTTCTTTCCTATTGTGGTTACTAAGCTAAAAAGACGTGAATCTGGTCCATGGGCAGCCACCTTTCCTCCTGCATGTGAAAGCTTTTCTGAAGAAGGGAGCTGGCGCACAACCAGAAGCAAAGTTGAAAAATGGAGAGAGATGAGCTCTGATGACACTGTGTAAGAGGTGAGTTTAGCTGTCATTTTGAATCCCTTATTTACCAGTCATGTGATAATGACCTTTCTTACCTAAGCTAATTGACTTACTTAAGTTTTTGCCATTAGCAACTGAAAGTATCCTAATTAATACAGCAACCATTGGTTAAAGTATTCACTTTATTGTTGTGGGAGACCTTTAGTAAATACCCTTTATGGGCCCGAAGCCCACTATCCTATCCCTCTGCAATTACCATAATAAAAAATAGGATAATTAATTTGTGACTTTTTAATTTTAAGATACTTCAGAACAGTATGCTCCTTTTCAGGAAAATAAATTATATTTATTAAAACAAGGGAAGGCAGTATTTGCTAGGTTCTCTAGAGATGATGCTTGACTGCTGTTCTAATGTTTCAACCATGGGACAGAGAGGGACGTGCCTCAAACAAGATACCAGAGTTATGACTGGGTTTGTTAAAGTCCCTTTATTTCTATCCCAGGGGATGAATAAAAGGAGGCAGAACCCTTGTGCTGTTGTGTCCACAAAACTTGGGTATTTAACTCTCAGGACCAGGTGAGTTCCTAGCTTAGTGTGGGGCGGTGGGGTGGAGGTTTCCCACTTTTGACAGAAGGCTTAAAACTGTGATGTAATATTTGAATGTTACTTACTGTTGCCTGAGAAGAATGATCAGAGAGCTTTGATTGGTCTTTTGTGTCTTGGTGTCCTGAAATTTCTATCTCATTGTCTAACGGGTTTCAAAGTAAGCCTAGCACAGAGAAGGAACCCATCTCAGATTTGGGTAAGGTTTTAAAACACGTAAGATAATTTAATTTAGAGCACTGTTGCCTAAAAAGAGCAGTACACTGGCTCAGATGAATTAAAATGGCAATGATAGCACTTTCCTTAGAACATGTGAAGAGGGCAGATATTTTTAATGGTTTTTTTTGTGAAAAAGGAAGTGAAATTTTAAAAATAAAAAATACAGATCTAAAAGGTGAATGACACCAGGTGAGAACAACAACATAGATCACATTTAAGGAAAGTCATAAAATTAAACTTGAATTTTAAAGTTAAGTTAGAAGACATGTAATTTAAAAACCTTTGGGAAGTAGTAAATCTACTGGTGCAGTGTAGAAGTCTCCCATGTAGTAATTCAGTTTCCTTTTCAAATGGTCATTGATGGGCGTTTAATTCTGTCTGCTGGCAAATTTTTGAAATCTATCTCCCTTCTAAAGGGAACTGAGGACTTCATCTCAATTGTGTACTTTTCATTCACTTTTTCACTCTCCGGTAAAATAAATACCCCTCATAAGCAATATTCAACACCACTATGTTTATATACCACCCTTCCTATACACTTGCAAGTAACTGTAGCTAAAGATTCAACCATTTTTTTCTCCTACCTCGGCATTGAAGGAACATAGCACAGGTACCATTAAGAATAGCCGCACACAAATTGAAAGAGGCTTTAATCCATCTTTCAACTGAAATGTACAAAAGATGGATTAAAGTCTCTCATTTTGTGCTCCTGAACAAGTGGTGGCTGGCACGCACACATTTATTGAGTGCCTGTACTATGTCAGTAGCTATGCAAGGTTGAGAGGATACAGAGATGAAAAAAATATATTTCCTGCTCTTAAGTAGTTCACAGCTTATTGTAAATCCAAATACAAAACACAGCAGTGTATAGGCTCCTCAGCATTGAGGCTGAGGTTAGGAATGCAGCTGTGAGCTCCAAAACAAGGCAGTTGGCTGACCTGGGATCCATATTCAAGACACTGGCCTTGTCAAAACTGCAGTTTAACAAACTGAGTTAAGCAACTAGAACTATCTGTTCAGTCTCAATGTTACCCTAAGTACTTATGAAAGAATTTCAGAAAAAATTCCTAGGCGATTTCCTCTTTACAGACAAAGCAATCCCAACATGATTTTTTATTTGGGATTTAGAGCATATTTTTCATTAGTTTTAACTATACTTTCAACATTTACATATCCTCTTTCTCCCTCCCTGCGTAACAGCCAATTATGTTTCTTCAGTTATTCATCCCTGTTTGAAAGCAGGTGCAAGGTGCCTTAGTTAATACAGCTGCAACTACTAAGGTCTTGCATGGCCACCTTAGCCCTATAATGCCGTCAACTACTATCACATTGTCTAATCTGTCAATCCCATGCCTTCCACCACTGTATTTTGAATCTGAGTACACTAAGACTTTGGCTGTCCAACACTACTCTACTCTGTATGTGTGTCATTCCGTAAGAAGCTTTGTTCCAGTAGGAGGTGTGGTTGCCTTGAGAGATCTGAGAATGTACAATCCACAGAGATTTTTTTTCAGCCAGTTGTTAGTTGTAATTGCTCATCATTGGATTACAACAATTAGGTTCCTCCCACTGCTCCCAGCATCCAGCTACTAATAATTCTACTCCTCCTTCACTTCCGAGAGCTTGTGATTCATAAAGTTTCTACTTAGGAAACCTTGCCAAACTTACTTTATATTCTCTTTGCTTTTCATTTTTCATTTACTAACACCTTAATCTATAGTTTGTATATTCCTTATAAACATAAGTTATGAAAGCAACAGTAAGATTTTACAATTTCAATAAATAGATTTGTTGAAAATACTTAAATTGTTCAAGAAATAGCAACTGACATATCTTGAGCCAGACTGCTTTGGTTTAAACCCCAGCTCTGCCACTCGCTGTTTGGGTCACTCATTTGGACTCTTTAAACATCTGAAAAATGAGTATAATAATAACATATAGGTAGTATTACGTAGTGGTTAGAGTGAGAGGATTCTGGCGTTGGGTTCAAATCTTAGCTCTGTCACTTATTTGCTGTCTAATCTTGATCAAATTTACATAAGTTTTCTAAAGCACCGTTTGCTCTTTTATCCAAGGTTCATAATAGCACCTGCCTTAGGAGATTGTTGTATAAATGCAAGGCCTTAAGCCCAGTGCCTGGCACATCTTAGTACTAAACACATGGTCGCTGTTTTTGGGAAAAACGCATAACAGAGTTAAAATTGATCAACTGAAACTCAGATATATAGGTTTCTAACTTCTCTGTGTCTGGCTTAATATTGTTCCTGTTGTTGATGGTGTTAGGGAAAAAGTAAAACTTCCCATCCCAGGCTATAGTCTCTTATGGTTTAAGAGGGTGTCTTTCCGATGACTCCCACTTTTCTTTTGTGAGTAAAATGGAAAGTCTTAGAGGATTCCTCTCCCTGCCCTACTGCTGTGATCACACTCCCTTCCTTCTTCTCTTTCCCTGATTGGTCTCTGGGCAGAGAAAGAAGCTTGCATCACCTCGTGATAGTAGGAGTTCCATCCCAAGAGGACTCGTCCTCTGCTGGTTCCCACGGAACCCTGGCTGATGTGTAACTCATGCTACCTCACCTTTGAGTGTCTGATGCTATTCTTTCTGCATCTACCATTGATGCTTTTATGGGTTTTGTAACTTGGGGCCTGTTTTCCAGTCAAGGGAAATGGAAGATGGTTGCTCTTCCATGGAGAACTTGGGAAAGTTCTCCATCATGTCTCACTAATGACTGAGCCCCCACTGGGCTCCTACTGATGCCGATGACCCTAATGTGACTCAGCAGCACTCCTCTTCCATATCCCTCCCCTATCACTTTGTATTGTTCAACTCTGCCATCCTTTCCACTTGACTAATGGAATCATATATCCTGCAAGTTATTCTGTTATCGAAATTCCAAATGGAAAGTGAAATTCAAGTCCCCCCTTTAGTTTTGGCATCGCCTTAAACTATCTGGGGTATTTTTACTGTACTTTCCCTAAGTTTTGGATGTGGAGGGTAGAATTGAGGACCTCTTTGATGACTGCCTGTGCTCTCTCCCTCTCTTTTTCTTTCTCCTCTCTGGGCTTGTTTTCCCAGTGCCCAAAGGGCTTTCCATTTTTCCTCTCTAGGTAGTGGGAATGCCATATCTTGTTGTCTACTCCTTGGCTTTTTGTAAGATTCTGGTCAAGTTGGCCAGACTTGACTTTCTTGGTTTATGATCTACGATATATGAAGGGATATTAGAAACCCCCTTTATTCCCCTTAAAAAGCAAACCAAGTTAGCTTTCACGTCTTTTCTGTTTCTGCGGGCTAGAATTCTGGTTTGAACATGTAAACTGAGCAACACTTCTCTTTCTACCTGAAATGATGAATATTGTTGATCAGGTAGGTGGGACTTGCAGGATAACATGACATATGGGAAATGAAATTTATATCACTTTAGTATTTCAAAAATATTCTTATTTCTCTTTATAGAATGATAAAAAAGCAGAAAAATAATAATTCATAATTCCATCTCCAAGACATAGTCACTGTTAATAATATTTTCTAGCTGGGTGCTAACTGGGTGACTTAGAGCAAGTTAATTTATCACTTTGATCCTTAGTGTCCTTTTTTGATAAATGGGAATAACTCTTCCTCCTCCTCCCAGAGAGTTTTGATTCAAAATGATATTTTTTAAAATTTCAAATTTTTGTGGTCACATAATAGGTGTATATATTTATGGGGTATATGAGATGTTTTGATATGGACATATGATGTGTATTAAACACGTCAGGGTAAAAGGGGTATCCAGCACCTCAAGCATTTATCCTTTCCTTGTGTTATAAACCATTCAATTATGTATTTCCAGTTATTTTTATTTTTTGAGACAGTCTTACACTGTTGCCCAGGCTGGAGTGTAGTGGCACGATCTTGGCTCACTGCAGCCTCCGCCTCCCAGGTTCAAGCAATTCTCCTGCCTCAGCTTCCCGAATAGCTGGGATTGCAGGTGCCCACCATCACGCCTGGCTGATTTTTGTCTTTTTTTTTTTTTTTAAAGTAGAGACGGGGCTTCACTGTGTTGACCAGGCTGGTCTCGAACTCCTGACCTCAAGTGATCCTCCCACCTTGGCCTCTCAAAGTGTTGGGATTGCAGGCATGAGCCACCACACCTGGTCATTCTAGTTATTTTTAAATGTACAATACATTGTTGTTGACTATAGTCACCCTGTTGTGCTATCAAATAATAAATCTTGTTTATCCACTATATTTTTATACCCATTAATCATCCCACTTCCCAAACATACTACCCTTCCCAGTGTCTGGTAACCATCCTTCTTTCTATCTCCATGAGTTCAATTGTTTTAAGTTTTTAGCTCCCACAAGTAAGTGAGAACATGTGAAGTTTTTCTTTCTGTGCCTGGCTTATTTCACTTAACATGATGACCTCCAGTTCCATTCATGTTGTTGCAAATGACAGGACCTCATTCTTTTTTATGACTAAATAATACTCCATTGTGTATATGTACTACATTTTCTTTACCCATTCATCTGTTGATGGACACTTAGGCTGATCCTAACTTTTGGCTATTATGCTGCGATAAACATGGGAGTGCAGATTTCTCTTTAATATACTGATTTCCTTTTTGGGGGGTATATACTTAGCAGTGGAATTGCTGGATTGTATGATAGTTCTATTTTTGTTTTTTCGAGGAACTACCAAACTGTTCTTCATAGTGGTTGTACTAATTTACATTCCCACCAACATGTACAAGGGTTCCTTTTTCTCCACATTCTCACCAGCATTTGTTATTGCCTGTGTTTTGGATAAAAGCCATTTTATTATAACTGGGGTAAGATGATATCTCATTGTAGTTTTGGTTTGCATTTCTCTAATGATCAATAAGGTTGAGCATGTTTTTATATAACTGTTTGCCATTTGTATGTCTTCTTTGTAGAGATGTCTGTTCAAATCTTTTGCCCACTTTAAAATTGGATTATTAGATATTTTCTTATAGAATTGCTTGAGCTCCTTACATTTTCTGGTTACTAATCCCTTGTCAGATGAGTAGGTTGCAAATATTTTCTCCCATTCTGTGGGTTATCTCTTCACTTTGTGGATTGTTTCCTTTGCTGTACAGAGGCTTTATAATTTGATATGATCCCATTTGTCCATTTTTGCTTTGGTTGCCTGTGATTATGTATTATAGTCAAGAAATCCTTGACTACTCCAGTGTCCTAGAGAGTTTCCCCAGTGTTTTCTTCTAGTCGTTTCATAGTTCGCGGTCTTAGATTTAAGTGTTTAATCCATTTTGATTTGATGCTTGTTTATGGTGAGAGATAGGGGTGGTTTCATTTTTCTGCATATGCATAGCCAGTTTTCTCAGCATCATTTATTGAAGAGACTGTCCTTTCCCCAATGTATGTTCTTGGTACCTTTGTCAAAAATGAGTTCATTGTAGACGTATGGATTTGTTTCTGGGTTCTCTATTCTGTTCTATTGGTCTGTGTGTTTCTTGTTATGCCAGTACTATGCTGTCTTGTTTACAAGAGCTCTGTAGTATAGCTTGAAGTCAGGCAATGTGATTTCTCCACTTCTGTTATTTTTGTTCATGATAGCTTTGGCTCTTCTGGGTCTTTTTTGTGATTCTATATACATTTTAGGTTTTTTTTCTATTTCTGTTAAGAATGTTATTGGTATTTTGATAGAAATTGCATTGAATCTGAAGATTGCTTTGGGCAGTATGGACATTTTAACAATATTGATTTTACCAATCAATGAATATGGAATATCTTTCCTTTTTGTGTGAAAAAAATTTCGTGCATCAGTGTTTTATAGTTTTCATGATAGAGAGCTTTCAATTCTTTGGTTAAATTTGTTCCTAGGTATTTAATTTTATTTTAACTATTATAAATTGAATTACTTCCTTGATTTCTTTTTCAGATTGTTCACTGTTGGTATATAGAGATGCTACTGATTTTTGTATGTTGATTTTGTATCCTGCAAGTTTACTGAATTTTCTTATCAGTTCTAATAGTTATTTGGTGGAGTCTTTAGGTTTTTCCAAATACAAGCTCATGTCATCTGCAAACAAGGACAATTTGACTTCTTCTTTTCTAATTGCCATAAAATTTCCTTTCCAGTTTGGATGGCTTTTATTTGTTTCTCTTGTCTGATTGCACTAACTAGGGCTTCCCATCCTATGCTGGACAACAGTTGTAAAACTGGGCATGCTTGTTTTGTTCCAGATCTTAGAGAACAGGCTTTAAGATTTTTCTCCATTCAATATGATACTAGCTATGGGTCTGTGGCACATTACTTTTATTGTGTTGAGGTCTATTCCTTCTATACCCAGTTTTTTTAAGGGTCTTTATCATGAAGGGATGTTGAATTTTATCAAATGCTTTTTTAGCATTAATTGATGTGATCATATGGTTTTTGTATGTGATATGATGTATCACATTGATTTGCATATATTGGGCCATCCTAGCATGCCTGGAATAAATCCCACTTGGCCATGATGAAAGATCATTTTAATGTGTTGTTGAATTTGGTTTGGTAGTATTTTCTTGAGAATTTTTCCATCAATGTTTGTCAGTGATATTGACCTTTAGTTTTCCTTTTTTGATATAGTATTATCTGGTTTTGGTGTCAGGGTAAAACGGCCTTCATAGAATGAGTTTGGAAGTGTTCTCACCTTCTTTATTTTTTGGAGTAGTATGAGTAAGATTGCTATTCATTCTTTAAACGTTTGGGAGACTTCAGCAATGAAGCCATCAGGTCCTGGGCTTTTCTTTGCTGGGAGCCTTTTTATTATGGCTTCAATGTTATTACTTGTTATTGGCCTGTTCAGATTTTGGATTTATTCATGGCTTAATATTGGGAGGTTTTATGTGTCTATGAATTTATCAATTACTTCTAGCTTTTCCAATTTGTTGGCATGTGGTTGCTCATAGTACCCTCTAATGATCCTTTGAATTTGTGTAGTTTTGGTTTTAATGTCTCCTTTTTCTTCTTTATTTATTTGGGTCTGCTTTCTTCTTTTCTTAGTTGAGCCAAAGGTTTGTCAATTTTGTTTATCTTTTAAAAACATCAACTTTCCATTTTGTTGATATTTTGTATTTTTTGTTTGAATTTTATTTCTGCTCTGATCTTTATTATTTAAGAGCATATTGTTTAATTTTCATGTATTTGTATAGTTTCCAAAAATCCCTCATTATCGATTTGTAGTTTTATTCCATTGTTTTCAGAAAGATACTTGATATAATTTCAGTTTTTAAAAAATCTTTAAAGGCTTTTCTGTGGCCTAACATATGGTTCATCCTTGAGAATTATCCATGTGCTGAGAAGAATGTGTTTTCTGCAGGCATTGGATGAAATGTTCTCTAAATATCTATTAGGTCAATTTGATCTATAGTGCAGATTAAGCCCAATGTTTCTTTGTTGATTTTCTGTCTGGATGATCTGTCCAATGCTGAAATTGGGGTGTTAAATTTTCCAACTATTATTGTATTGGGATTTTTTTCTCTCTTTAGCTCTAATAATATTTGTTTTACATATCTGGGTGCTCTAATGTTGAGTACATGTATATTCACAATTGTTATATCCTCTTTCTGAATTGACCATCTTATATAATGCCCTTCTTTGTCTCTTTTTATAGTTTTTGTCTTGAAATCTGTTTTGTCTGATTTAAGTGTAGCTATTCATACTTACAAACTTTTTTGGTTTTCATTAGCATGAAGTGTCCTTTTCCATCCCTTTATTTTCAGTCTATGTATGTCTTATGGTGAAGTGTGTTTCTTGTAGGCAACAGATTATTTGGTCTTTTTATTTTTATCCTTTCAGCCACTCTGTTACTTTTGATTGAAGAGTTTAGTTCATTTACATTCAATGTTATTATTGATAAGCAAGGGCTTACTCCTGCCATTTTGTTATTTGTTTTCTGGTTGCTTTCTGGTCTTCTCTTCCTTCTTTCCCTTCTTCCTGTCTTCCTTTTAGTGAAGGTGATTTTCTCAGGTGGTATGTTTTAACTTCTTGCTTTTTATTTTGTATATCTGTTGTATGATTTTTGATTTGTTACTGCGAGGCTTTCAAATAATATCTTATAACCCATCATTTTGAACCCATGACAACTTAACACTGATTGTGCAAACAACAAAATAGCAAGCAAAGAGTAAACTAATGTGAATACTACACTTTATCTCCTTGCTTTTTAACTTTTTATTGTTTTTATTTATATCTTATACTGTCTCTGTCTTGAAAAGTTGTAGTCATTATTTTTTATTTGTTCACCATTTAGTCTTTCTACTCATGATATAGTTTACACACTACAATTACGGTGTTATAATATTTTGTTTTTTTTGTGTGTGTTTTTACTATTATTAGTGAATACCTTCACATGATTTCATATTGCTCATTTACCTCCTTTTTTTCAGACTGAAGAACTACCTTTATCATTTCTTATAGAAAAGGTCTGATATTGATGAAATCCTTCAGCTTTTGTTCGGAAAAGTCTTAGTTTCTCCTTCATATTTGAAGGATATATTTGCTGGATATACTATTCAATGGTAAAAGTTTTTTCCTTCAGCAGTTTGAATATGTCATGCCACTGACTCTTGGCCTGTAGGTTTTCCACTGAGAAGTCTGCTGCTAGACATATTAGAGCGCCATAATATGTTATTTGTTTCTTTTCTCTTGCTGCTTTTAGGATCATTTATAAATCCTTGACCTTTGGGAGTTTGATTATTAAATGCCTTAGGTAGTCTTCTTTGGATTAAATCTGCTTGGTATCCTGTAACCTTTTTGTACTTGAATATTGATATATTCCCTATGTTTGGGAAGTTCTTTGTAATTATCCCTTTGAACAAACTTTCTACTCCTATCTCTTTATCCACCTCCTTTTTAAGGTTAATACCTCTTAGATTTGCTCTTTTGAGACTCTAGATCTTGTAGGCATACCTTCTTCTTTTTTATTTTTTTTTCCTTTTGTCTCCTTGACTGTGTATTTTCAAATAACCTGTATTCAAACTTAACTAATTCTTTCTTGTTGATCATTTTGCTACTGAGAGACTATGATGCATTCTTCAATAGACCAATTGCCTTTTTCAGCTTCAGAATTTCTGCTAGATTCTTTTTAATTATTTCAATCTGTTTTTTAAATTTATCTGATATGATTCTGACTTTCTTCTCTGTTACCTTGGATTTTGTTGAGCTTCCTTAAAACAGCTATTTTGAATTCTCTGTCTGAAAGGTCGCATGTCTCTTCCTCTCTGGGATTTGTTATGGTGTATTTAGTTCATTTAGTAAGTTAATGTTTTCCTGAATGTTCTTGATGCATGTGGATGTTCTTCAGTGTCTGGGCATTGAAGAGTTAGGTATTTATTGTAGTCTTCATGGTTTGGGCTTGTGTGTACCTGTCCTTCTTGGGAAGGCTTTCCAGGTACTCAGAGGAACTTGGATGTTGTGATGTCTTTGGTCACTGCAGCCATATTGGCTTTAGGGCACACCCTAAACACAGTAATACTGTGACTTTTGTAGACTCAGAGGTACCACCTTCGTGGTTTTGGGTGAGATCTGGTAGAATTCTCTGGATTGCCAGGCAGACATTTTTGTTCTCTTTCTTTACTTTCCCCCAAACAAACAAAAATCTCTGTCTTTATGCTGAGTTGCCTGGAGCTGGGGAAGGAGTGACACAAGCACACCTGTGGCCACCACCAGTGGGACAGTGCTGGATCAGACCTGAAACCAGCACAGCACTGGGTCTCACCCACGGCCTGCATTGACCACTCCCTGGCTACTGCCTATGTTCACTCAAGGCTCAAGAGCTTCTACAGTCAGCAGGTGGGAAATCCAGCCAGGCTTATGTCCTTCCTTACAGGGCGGTGAGTTCTCTCTGGCTGCTGGTGGGTCCAGAGATGCCATTCAGGGACCAGGGACTATAGTTGAGAACCTTAGTGCTCTGTTCTACTGTGGCTGAACTGGACCCAAGCCACAAGACAAAAGTTTTCTCCACTCTTTCCTCAAGCAGAAGGGTCTCTCCTCATGGCCGCCCCTACCCCAGGAGCCCACTTGGTGCTCTGCCCCACTGTTACCAGGTTGGTACCCACGCTGCAAGACAGAGTTCCCTTTAGTCTTCCTTCTTTCCTCAAGCAGAAGCAGTGTCTTCCTAGAGCCACCACATCTGAGAATGTGCTGGGTCACACCTGCAGCCAGCATTGCCCTGAGTCTTACCCAAGGCCTGAAGTGAGTACTGCCTGGCTACTATTAGCTTATTCAGGGCCCAAGGGCTCTTTAGTTAGCAGGTGATGAATTTCGCCAGGACTAGGTCTTTCACTTTAACACAAGGGGTTCCCTTATTCCCCAGAGTGTGTTTACAAATGTCTGGGAGCTGGGACCTGGAATGGGGGCTGTAGGATTCTGCCTGGTGCCCTATCCCACTGTGGTTCATCTGGTTTCCAAGTTGCAAGACAAAGTCCTCTTCACTTGTCCCTCTCCTCTCCTTGAGCACAGGGAAGAAGTCTCTCCTGGAGCTGCAAGCTGCACTGCTTGGGGTTGGGAGACAGATGACACAAGCCCTGTCCTGGGCACAGCAGCTGGTATCTCACTTGGTCATGTGTAACCCAAGTCAGCTGGCTCCAAGCCCGGCATAGCACCAGGACTTGCCCAGGAGTTGCAATCCTTGTGGCTTAGACTGCCTTTCAAATTAATTTAGGAGCCCACCCCAGAGCTTTTCAGCCCATGTTGGTGGGTCTTGCTGGAACTCAGGTCCTTACTTCTGGGATGGACAATTTGCCTCTTGGTAGGGCTGGTCTAAATGCTCCCTCTGTGGGTGCCAGCTGTTCTGTCCTACGTTGCTTTCCTCTGTGACAGGGCAGGACTTAGTTCCAATGCCATGTTCTACAATCACTGTGCTCTCCCTCCCCCAGGTGCACAGATTTTCCTCTCCATCCCATGCCACTGCTACTGGGGAAAGGGTGGTGTAGGCAATTCAAGACTGTCTTTCCTACCCTCTTCAGTTTCTCTTTCCTTAATATGATGCTAAAACCAGGTACTGTGGGAGGGGTGCAGTGACTCCCGCCTGCAATCCCAGCACTTTGGGAGGCCGAGGCGGGTGGATCACAAGGTCACGAGATCAAGACCATCCTGGCCAACATGGTGAAACCTCGTCTCTACTAAAAATACAAAAAAATTAGCTGGGCGTGGTGGCAGGCGCCTGTAGTCCCAGCTATTCGGGAGGCTGAGGCAGGAGAATGGCTGAATCCGGGAGGCGGAGCTTGCAGTGAGCCGAGATCCGGCCACTGCACTCCAGCCTGGGTGACAGAGCGAGACTCCGTCTCAAAAAAACAAACAAATAAACGAACAAAACCAGGTACTGTGATATCCCTCACCTGATTTTTGGTTCTTTAGGTTCTTTATTGTATGGATAGTTGTTCAATTTGTTGTTCCTGCAGTGGGGAGGATCACAGGAGGCTTCCATTTGGCCATTTTGTTCCACCTCCTCGACATTTTTTGTTTTGTTTTGTTTTTTAATCGTAGAAGTAGTTGTTATATATAATTTGTTCTGATTCTTGATTTTTTATCCCTGTTACAATACCCGATTACTCTAATATGTGTGTCTTTATAGTATATTTTGATAGTCAGCTGCTGCATAATGATGTTTTGATGAACAATGGACCATATATATGATGGCGGTCTCCTAAGATTATAATGGAGCTGAAAAATTCCTGTTGCCTAGTGATGTAGTAGCCATCATAACATTGTAGTGTAATATTACTTATGTCTTTGTGCTGATGCTGGTGTAAACAAACCTGTGCTACCAGTCATATAAAAGTATAACATATGTAATTATGTATGGTACATTATTGATAATGATAATAAACGATTATGTTACTGGTTTATGTATTTACTATATGATACTTTTTTATCATTATTTCAGCATGTACTTTTTCTACTTGTTAAAACAGCCTCAGGCAGGTCCTGCAGGAGGTATTCCGGAAGAGGGCATTGTTAGTATAGGAGATGACCCCCCCATGTTACTGCCGCTGAGCAGCTCACCGTCTGATAGGATGTGAAGGTGGAAGACAGTGATATTGATGATCCTGACCCTGTGTAGGCCTAGAGTAATGTGTGTGTTTGTGTCTTAATTTTTAGCAAAATTAAGAAAGAAAAAGAATTTAAAATTAGCAGAAAGCTTATAGAATAAAGATATAAAGAAAAAGTATTTTTGTACAGCAAGTGCAAATGTTTATAAACTCTATCATAGTGTATGTAATATCCTAGGCCTTCCCATTTACTCACCACTCACTGACTCAGTCAGAGCGACTTCCAGCCCTGCAAGCTCCATTTGTGGTAAGTATTCTATACAGGGGTACCATTGTTTATCTTTTATATTATATTTTTACTGTACTTTTTCTATATTTCGATATGTTTAAATACACAAATATTTATCATCGTGTTACGGTTGCCTACAGTATTCAATACTGTATAAATATAGTATAAAAACAGTATAAATGCTGTACAGGTTTGTAGCCTAGGAGCAATAGGCAATATCATATAGCCTAGGTGTGTGATAGGCTATGCCATCTAGGTTTGTGTAAGTACACTCTTGTACAACAACAAAATTGCTTAATGATGCATTTCTCAGAATATATCTTTGTTATTAAGCAATGAACAACTGTATTTGGTAAAATACAAAGATATTCCACATATTTTATTATGCTATTAAGCATCTTTTAAAATAATTTATGTCAGTTATAACTTGTTTATTCTTTCACATGAACATTGAAATAATTGAGTTTACTTCTTAAGCATTTCATTGGTATCTTCATTTAAATTGCTTTATGTTTATGTTATTAAACGTACTAATAAACAGATTGTCTTTTTTGGGCCTCAGTGAAGTTTGGTAGTTTTCATTATATAAGACGTTTTGCATCTCTTGTTAGGATGTTTCTTATGTATTGCATGTTTCTGATTATTGTTTAAGATGGAACTTTTTTCCTGTTAAATTTCTTAAGTGATTACCGTTGAGATCTATGTCTATATTATCTGTATTGATGTCAATATCTATATCTATGTTGCTGACTTTTGTATCTTTTTAAACTAGTTATCTTACTGACTTCTACTAGTACATTTTCATTTTATTTACTCAGGTTTTTCATATAGAGAAGAATCACTTGAAAACAGAGAGACATTTGTCCCCATTTAACAATAATTTATTGTATATTTTAAAATAACTGAACGAGTGAAACTGGAATGTTTCTAACACAAAGAAATGATAAATACTTGAGGTGATAGATATCCCAATTATCCTGATTTGATCATTAGACATTGTATGCTTGTATCAGTGTGTCACATGTGTATATAAATGTGTGTAACTATTATGTGTCCATAATAATTAATTAAAAAATAATCAATTAAAAATTATTGTCCTTTATTACATTGGCTATAACTTACAGAAAAATGCAAAGGAGTAATGAACACACTGCTCTTCTTCCTGAATTTAATGAGACTACACTCTATATTTTATCATTAACCATAATATTGGCTATCAATATGCAATAACTATTTTCTATTAGATTAAGGAAGTTTTCTTCTATTTTCATGAGGCTTTTGTATTTATTTTAATATTGCTTTCAGTTTAATTATTTTTAATCTTTGCAATTATTGAAATAATTAATTTTAATCTTCAGAGGTATTGATGTGACTAATTAATTGACTGGTGTTTTTAACATGCTAGTGGATTAGCATGTTATTTATATTAATAGTGAGATTAGTTTGTGATTTCCTTTTTTGTGCTGTATTTATGTGTGGGCTTTGGTATTAGAGTATTGGTGGTTTGGGAAAATGAATTGGAAGTGTGCCATCTTTTTCTCTGCTCTGGAACAACTTAAATTGCATGTTAATTATCTTTCCTTGAAGCTTCAATAGGACTCACTTGTAAAATTGTCTGGACATGGTACTGCTTTTGGAGTTATTTCTTAGGCAAAAATTTCAACTTCTCCCATGATTATTGACATCCAGATGAACTATTTTCTCAAGTCTTTTCTGTAAGTTTATGTGTTTTTAGAAAATCACGTGTCTTATCCTTATTTTCAGAATTTTTAGCTTAGGTTACTGTGTTTAAATTTCTTACACCATTGTAACATACTTCTATATCTATGAATAAAGCCTAATTCGTGCTTTTAATGTTTTGAATGTGTTTTCTGTTGTTTAAATATGTAAGAGGTTTGTCCATTTTATTGATATTTGCAAAGAAATTAGCTCTTGGATGTATTTATCAAATCTATTTTTATTTTCTAATAATTTCTCTTGATATCTTAGGTTTCTCATCTTGTTTTCTTGCCATTTTTCAAATTCATTTTGATTTTCTGTTTTTAAAATGAATATATTTAAGACTGTAAAATTTCTTCTGAATGTATTTGTCCTCATAACAGTTTTGATTTGTAGATTTTGCTGTATTTATAGATTTAATAGCCTGTAACTGCATTTTTAAGCTTTTGTAACAAATAAGTATAGTTTACAAGCAATAAAATACACATATCTTAAGGGTACAATTAGATTAGTTTTTTAATGAAGTAAAATGTATACAGAGTGAAATGCACATATGTTAGTTGTACAATTTGGTGAGTTTTGACAAATACATGTGTCTGTGTAACCAACACACCACCCAAGACACAGAAACTTTCACTACCCCAAATGTTCTCTCCCATCACCTTCCAGTCAGTTCCAAATCCTCATGGACAACTGCTGCTGATTTCTGTCACTACTGATTCATTTCATTGATTATTGGGCTTTGTGTATATGAAATCTTATAGTATGTGCTCTTTTGTGTCTGGCTTCTTTCCCTCAGCAAAGTGATTTTGAGGTTAATCCATAGTGTTGCTTATATCAGCAGTTCGTTCTTTTTTTTTCTTAAATTGCTGAGCAGCATTCCATGGTATGACTATACCACAATTTGTTACCCTGTTTCTAGATGAACTTTTGGGTTGTTTCCAGTTTTTTGGCTATTATGCATAAAGTTGCTATAGGAATTCCTTTAAAAATCTTTCTGTGGACATGTTTTCATTTTTGGGGGGTGCATATTTACTGGAATTTCTGGGCCAAGGGGTATGGTTAATTTTATCAGAAACTGCCAAAATGTTTTCTAGTGTTTGTACCATATATATTACATACAGAAATGCATGAGATTTCCACTTATTCCACATCGATATTAATAATTGATATTGTCAGTCTTTTAAGTTTTAGTAACTTTATTGGGTACAAAGTAGCATATCATGTGTTTTAAATTTGTATTTTCTTGATGGATAATGATATTGAACATCTTTTTGAGTGCTTATTGGCCATTCATATACTTTTGTGGGGTGAAAGGTTAGTTCAGTCCTTTTGTCCGTTAAAAAATTGGGTTGTCTGTTTTCTTTGTTATTTGAGTTGTAAGCGTTCTCCACATATTCTGGATATAAGCTGTTTGTCATATTTATGTATTGTAAATATTTTCTTCTAGTTTGTGATTTATCCTTTTTACAGTGTCTTTTGAAGAATGGAAGATCTTTGCTTTTTGTGTTTTACTTAAGAAATCCTTACCTATCTAAATATTGTAAATTTATTTTCTTCTTACAGCTTTATAGTTTTGTGCTTGATCCCATCATTCTTCCCGAATTAATTTTTATGTTTGGTATGAAGTGGTATGAATTGGTATGAAGGAGAAGTCAGGGTTCATTTTTATTTTCCCCATTTGGATATCCAGTTGTTCCAACACCATTTGCAGAAAAGACTGTCCATTCCCTATGGAATTATTTTGGTGCCTTTGTTGAAAATCAGTTGAGTGTATTTTGTTGGTCTTTTTCTAGACTTTCTATTCTGTTTCTATACTTGCAGTTTGAAGTTTCTATATTTGATACTCTCTTTGAACCATGAATTATTTAGGAATATGCTGACATCTTTAACAACAACTGTAACTTACAACACAGAAAACCATTATTTTAGGGCCATGTCAGTGATGAAGCCGAATAGTTATTCACCTGAGTAGGGATGTCCATCCTTTAAAGTAGTTCTGAAACCTAGCAGTATGCATGGGAAGTTTTTTAAAACAATACAGATTTTGGAACCCCACCCCAGACCTAATTTTCAGTGTAGAAACTGGATAGTTTCTGTTTTTAGAAAGCTCTTCCAGGTGATTCTGAGACATCCAGTCAATTTGGAAGCCATTGCTCTAAGCACTACCCCTTACAGCAAAAAGCAGACTTAGGGTTACTCTCCAAGCCCTCAGTGGATTCAAAGCTTTGCATTATTTCAATGTACAGAATCAACCCTCAAGAAAGGGGAAGAGACAATTAGCCGGTTTTTCCCTTAAGCATTGAAATCACCACAAATGTCAGGTTATCTTTGAATGACCTTTTAACTTGACAGAATATAATATTTATGGTTATTGTAGTTATTTAAGGTATTTTACAAGTTACAAAAACCATTTAATTCTGAATGACTGTTCTGCTGTTCAAATATAGGGACTTAAAGATTCAGGGAGGAATCTTGGGACTATGAAAGTCAGTGCCTTATTTATTCCAGGGCTAATGGATCAGAAAAGCTCCAAGAAGGCCAAGAGAGCTGTCAAATGAAGTGCACTGTGGCTCAAGATCAGAGAGAAGGGCTTTGGAGGTAAGAAGGGCTTTGGAAGAGAGTTAGTATCTCAATGTATCCATGAGAACATAAAAAACAAACAAACAAACAAAAAAAACAAAAACCTGTAGCTTCTTAGTAGATACTGTATATACCAAATCACCATCTTCTGTTAGACCAGTGGTTCTCAACTAGAGGTGATTTTGTATTCTAGGGGATATCTAGTTTTTGTTTTTCACAATTAGGAGGAGTGCTAACTGGCATTTAGTGGGTAGAGACCAGAGATGCTGCTAAACATGTTACAATGCACAAGACAGCTTCCCACAACAAAGAATTATTCAGCCCAAAATGTCAATAGTGCAATGGTTAGGAAACCCTGTCTTAGACAAATAATGTGAAAGAAGATTTTTCCACAAGCGACTGCTTGGCTTCTACTTTTGACAGCCCAGAGATTTCCCAAAGTAAAATGTCCCATATCAAGTTCATGTTCTTTCCAGCCAAACTCTGGACTTCTTTCATTGTTCTCTATCTCAGGAAAAAGTACCAGCATTCATTCTATTGTGAATACAAGAAATTTTAGACTCATTTTATATCTCTTGGGTGTTCTGTACTGTGCCTAGGTGTAGATTTACTTCTCTTTACGCTGCTTGGGACTCATTGGGAATCTTAATCTAAGGAGTCACATGTTTCTTATAGAAAATTCTTAATTATCTTTTCAAATTCTTCTCTCTACTCCCCCCAAAAAAGGCTCTTTTTAGACTTTCTCATTATATACTTTATGTCTCTAGCCTTCTATTTTATATTTCCATCCTCTTTGCACTATATTCTGAGTAATTTATTCAGGTCTATCTGCAGTTTCACTATTTCTCTCTTCATCTTTGTCTAATATGCTGTTTGACCCATCCACAGAATTTATAAGATTAGGGACTTTCTAAGATGATGGGGCTTTGTAATGTTACTGTTATTTGCTATTTTAATGACTATATTTTTCATATCTGGAAGTATTGTGTAGTACTTTTGCCAGCCTGTGTGATGTTTTTCCTAGTTTCTTCTTTTACATAGATTTGATTCTGTTTTGTAATTTTAAATGCTTATAGTCTTCAATGATGACTCGCATATGAATTTCTTGGAGATCGAATTCCATGAAATCCTTCTATTTTTGGTTATGGTAGATGGTTTTCTTGTGTAATTCTATATTGTGATCTTGTGATTGGTAGGACGTTACATGAAAAACCTATGTGGTTTGGCTTTTGTGTGTGAATTCCGAAAGAGTTTGATTTGTTTCCTTTAAGTTTCCCTGGGAGAATTATTATCCCCAGCTTGCTTACTTATTTATTTACTTATTTAGCCACTGAGAGTGGCTAGGGGTGGAAAAACAGTGAATACTGAGTCACAGTAGACAAAGGTGTCTTCAAGGCTCCCAGATAAAGTGGTTGTGGCACCTGTGATTGGGCCTGAAAGATCACACAGTAGGATTTTGGCTAGGAGCTGGACTCCTCAGAGATTAGATACTTTTTTTTTTTTCATAAGAAATTGAGCAGGCCAAGACAAAAGCTTCAGATGCTGGTATTTGTGGGTGTAAGTCCTGATGAATAGACCTGTTTGCCACCTCATCACTGCACAGTGAGACTGTCGTATTAATCAGTTCCATCCATATACATAGAGCATCCAGGTGGCTTTTTAAGTGGATATCATAATGGTATGAGGAGATGGCTAAGGATTTCAGGTATTTGATGAACATTTCCTGTGTGAAAGAGAAACCAGATGGTCACACAGATGAAAGGAACCTAGAAGAGACAGAGACAATTTCAAGAATGAAATAAAACTTCAAATAAAATGTGTATTAGTAATAAAATGAATATATTCATAGAAATCAGGGAAAATGTTGTATCCAGGAAACAACTGAATTCTGTGAAAAAGAATATTCAAAGAACAAGTGGGATCTTTTTAAAATGAAAAAAATTGATGACTTAAAAAAAACCATCAATAGAAGTGCCAAAAGATATGTCAAGATAATTTTGCAGAAAATATAGCAAAAAATAAAGAGGTATAAAGTTTAAAAATTAAGAAGCTTAGAAGATAAATCCAAGAGATACAATATTGAAGTATTGGGAATTATAGAAGAAGAGAATAGAGAAATTGGCAGGGAGGCCATTATCAAAGAAATAATAATACAATATTTCTGAAATTAAGAACACTGGTCTCTAGTTTGAAAAGATCCATAGTGTATCCAACACAATAAATGAAAATGTCCGCACTGTCAGACCTGATCTCTGCAGGGTAGTCTTGCACATCAGACAGGGCTGGTCCAACCTGAGCACTCTTTGGTCCACTGGCCTCTCCCAGGGCCCCAGCCTGGCCTTACCTGCTTACAGGGCAGTCTCGGGGGGCTCTGGAGGCCCACACCATAGCTTCTGTGCCTGTAGACTGTGCCTGACCAGTGGAAAGCTCCAGAGGTGGCCCCTATGGCCACACATCGGCCTGCAAATTTCCTCCCCATACTGCAGCTTCCCCTAAGGCCATGGCAACTCCCCACATCACTTGGTTGATGTGTGTCTGCAGGGGTGGGTTTTGCTTCACTTGCCCTGCCAGTAGGAGGGTAGTATGCATCCCTACTAACCCCCAGTGATGGCTGTTGCAGACAAATCCTTGGCCAGCACAGAGCCAGGAAGCCCCACCTAGCCAGTGCCCCACACTTGCACTGATTCTGTACAGAAAACAGGGAATCCTCCCACACCCTGAGTGATCACTCCTGCTTATGGGGCACAGAGAAGGCACCCAGACCTGTGCCACCCCAAGCCGATACCACCTCTAGTGAAATAGCACACACAGTCTCCAGCCCAGAGAACAAAGTCAGGCCCAGTACAAGTCCCCCACAGTTAAAGCATGCATTCCAGGAGTTGGGAGCTGAGTGTTGGCCCCCTAACATCTCCCAGAAGTGAAGCCAGCTGGCTTAATCTGCCTTATACCACAATCAGACCCTCAAAGTCATCAAATAGGACAAAGGAAAAAAAATCCAAAGGTCAGCAACCTCAAAGATTGAAGGTAGATAATCCCACAAAGATGAGAAAGAATCAGTGCAAAGAATGCTGAAAACTCAACAAGCCCAAGTGCCTTCTTTCCTCCAAAGGATCGCATCGTCTCTCCAGTGAGAGCTTGAAACCCAGCTGAGGCTGAGATGGCTGAAATGTCAGAAGTAGAATTCAGAATATGGACAGGTATGAAGTTCAGTGAACTACAGGAGTATGTTGTAACCCAATACAAAGAAGCTAGAAATTGTAATAAAGCATGGCAGGAACTGACACACAAAATAGCCAGTATAGAGAAGAATGTAGCTGACCTGATAGAACTGAAAAACACACTATAAGAATTTCGTAAATGCAAGTATTAATAGCAGAATAGACCAAGCAGAGAAAAGACTCTCAGAGCTTGAAGACTGGCTTTCTGAAATAAGACAGGCAGACAAGAATAGAGACAAAAAAATAAAAAGGAATGAACAAAACCTCTGAGAAATATGGGATTATGTAAAGAGACTGAATCTACAACTGATTGGCGTACCCGAAAGAAATGGGGAGAATGGAATCAACTTGGAAGACATATTTCAGGATATCAGCCATGAGAACTTCCCCAACCTAGCTAGAGAGACCAACATTCAAATTCAGGAAATGCAGAGAATCCCAGTAAATTACTTCATAAAAAGATTATCCCCAAGATACATGATCATCAGATTCTCCAAGGTCAAAATGAAAGAAAAAATGTTAAAGGCAGCCAGAGAGAAAGGCCAGGTCACATACAAAGAGAAGCCCATCAGACTAACAGCAGACTTCTCAGCTGAAACCTTACAACTGAGAAGAGACTGAGGGTCAATATTCAATATTTCTTAAAGAAAAGAAATTCCAACCTAGAATTTCATATCTAGCCAAACTAAGCTTCATAAGTGAAGGAGAAATGAGATCCTTTTCAGATAAGCAAATGCTGAGGGAATTTCTTACCACCAGACCTCCCTTACAAGAGCTCCTGAAGGAAGCAATATGGAAAGGAAAGACTGTTACCAGCCACTACAAAAACACACTGAAGTACACAAAGCAGTGACACTATAAAGCAACCACATAAACAAGTCTGCAAAATAACCAGCCAACATCATGATGACAGAATCACATCCCCATATATCAATAATAACCTTGAATGTAAATGGGCCAAATGCCCCAATTAAAAGACACAGAGTGGCAAGTTGGATAAAGAACAAAGATTTATCGGTATGCTGTCTTCAAGAGATCCATCTCACATGCAATGACACACATAGGCTCAAAATAAAGGAATGGAGAAAAATCTACCAAGCAAATGGAAAACAGAAAAAAAGCAGGGATTGCAATCCCAGTTTCTAACAAAACAGACTTTAAACCAGGAAAGATAAAACAAACAAATAAAAAAGACAAAGACGGTAAAGAATTCAAATGGTAAAGAGTTCAATTCAACAAAAAGATCTAGCTAACTTAAATACAATACACGCAACACAGGAGCACCCAGATTCATAAAGCAAGTTCTTAGAGACCTTCAAAGAGACTTAGACTCTCACACAATAACAGTGGGAGACTTTAATGCCCCACTGACAATATTAGACAGATCACTGAGACAGAAAATTAACAAAGGTATTCAGGAACTGAACTCAGCACCAGATCAAATAGACCTAATAGATATTTATGAAACTCTCCACCCAGAAACAACAGAATATATATTATTTTTATTGCCACATGGCACATACTTTTAAATTGATCACATAATTGGAAGTAAAACACTCCTCAGCAAATGCAAAAGAACTGAAATCATGAAAGACAGACTCTTGGACCACATCACAATCAAATTAGAAATCAAGACTAAGAAATTCACCCAAAACCATACAATTACATGGAAATTGAATAACCTGCTCCTGAATGACTTTTGGGTAAATAATGAAATTAAGGCAGAATTCAAGAAGTTCCTTGAAACTAATGAGGACAAAGATACCACATGCCAGAATCTCTGGGACACAGCTAAGGCAGTGTCAAGAGGGAAATTAATAGCACTAAACACCCATATCAAAAAGTTAGATAGGTCTCAAATTAACAACCTAACATCACAACTGAAAGCATTAGAGAATCAAGAGCAAACAAACCCCAAAGCTAGCAGAAGCCAAGAAATAACCAAATCAGAGCTGAAGTGAAGGAGATTAAGTCACACACACAAAAAAACTCTTCAAAACAGCAACAAGGGGCGCGCCCACGATGGCCGAATAGGAACAGCTCCAGCCTCCAGCTCCCAGCATGAGCGACACAAAAGACGGGTGATTTCTGCATTTTTAACTGAGGTACCGGGTTCATCTCACTGGGGCATGTTGGACAGTTGGTGCTGGTTCGTGGGTGCAGCCTGACCAGCGAGAGCTGAAGCAGGGCGAGGCATCGCCTCACCTGGGAAGTGCATGGGGGAAAGGGAATTCCTTTTCCTAGCCAAAGGAAATTGAGACACACAACACCTGGAAAATCAGGTAACTCCCACCCTAATACTGTGCTTTACTAAGGGTCTTAGCAAAGGGCACACCAGGAGATTATATCCCACAGCTGACCCAGAGGGTCCTACGCCCACGGAGCCTCCCTCATTGCTAGCACAGCAGTCTGAGATCTAACTGCAAGGTGGCAGCGAGGCTGGGGATGGGGCACCCCTCATTGCTGAGGCTTAAGTAGGTAAACAAAGCCACTGGGAAGTTGGAATTGGGTGGAGCCCACCACAGCACAAGGAGGCCTGCCTGCCTCTGTAGACCCCACCTCTGGGGACAGGGCATAGCTAAACAAAAAGCAGCAGAAACCTTGGCAGAGGTAAATGACCCTGTCTGACAGCTTTGAAGAGAGCAGTGGATTTCCCAGCACAGAGGTTGAGATCTGAGAAAGGACAGACTGCCTGCTCAAGTGGGTCCCTGACCTCTGAGTAGCAGTAGAAGGCTTCTTGGGTATGCAGGTACTGGCACAATCCAGCATTTGAGTTTGAAATCAGAGTGCAATCAGTATTGACCTGAGAGGTGCCCCTGGAAAACTGGCCTGTGAAGATGATCCTGTCACAGTCTTGGTGTCTCGTCCTCCAGAAAGCCAATACTCCTTCACTGGGGTGGGTGAGCAGCAGAGACAGGGGTATCTGGCCCCCGCAGAACAAAGTGAAGCTGACCAGTTAGGTGCCATTGTTGAAGTTGATCACCTTTCCTGAAGCACCTGCCATCAGCACTGGGGAGGACATCCTGGCCCTCAGGAAATCCCTGCTGTATTGCTTCCTATGTCCCACCAAGTGGTCTGTCACCTCCAGCAGGATGTCCAGCTAGTCCCGCCTGTGGTGTGTGTCTCGAGGGTTGACGATGGTGGCTGTGCTGTGTGCAGCACTGGTGGTGGTGTTCATGTGGGTGAAAGGTCTGGGTGGGGTCAGCTGGTCTAGTTTCTCCATGATTTCCTTTATTCTCAGCTTAGTCTCTGCTGCTGAAACTTCTGGACACAGTGGTGCTTCATGGTAGGAGAGAATATTAGGAAAGTATCCCTGTGATGAAGAAAGATAGGCATCTCTTGTCCTCACCAAAACTGAAATGGCAAAGAATATGACTTATCATGTGTATGCAGCTGAACCTGTCCTTATTTCATTAACCTTAATAATTCATTTATATCTTTATTCATATATAACTACTGAAGTGTTCAATCTAGAAATTGGCCATAATTAAAATGCTGAAAGTTTTGAGTAAATCACATGAGTCAGTTGTTCCATTTGTACTTTAACCACTTATTCCATAGGATGTTAAAAATCCATTTAAAAAACCCATTGAACCTAAAAATATATGGCTAAGAAAAAATTATTTGATTAAAAAATGATTACAATAGCAAATTGAAGGAAGTAATTATTAAGAAATATTGAGGTATTTCTGAGTCTTAATAGAATGAAAGGAAAAGTCATAATGAAAAAATTAACATTTTCAACAGTGAAATGCAAAGACATTTTGTAAAAATTCGTTAAATTTTGAATGGGTATCATGTAAACATGGTACAAAATTCAAAAGACACAAAAAGGAATGAAGTGTGGAAATAAATTTCTATTTCATTCCTGTCTCCTGCCACATAGTTTCCCCCCCAAATTCATCACTCTTATCCTCCTTATAAATACCTTTCTAGAGCCTATGTGTACATATGTATGTGTACATGCATATATCACTTATATTTTCTTTTTTACATAAAATGCATTGTTCTGTACCTTGCTTTTTTGTGTAATGATGTATTTTTAATGTCTTTTCATTTCAGGACATACTGAACTCCCTCAGTCATCCATTAAGATGGATACACAGCATTTCACTGTATGGATTTTTTAAGCAGTCTCTCATTGCTGGACATATAGATTTTCTCAATCTTTTGCTATTACAGTATTGAAAGTATAATCTTGTACTTGCACCCTGGAAATGGAATAACTACATTGAAGTTTAAAAGCATGCCCTGTTCTGAAAAATAGGAAGGTTTGCGTTTTTGTTCTAGTGATTTTCTTTCTTTCTTTCTTTTCTGAGACAGGGCCACTCTAATGCCCAGGCTGGAGTGCAGTGGCGCAATCATGGCTCACAGCAGCCTCCATCTCCTGGGCTCAAGTGATCCTCCTGCCTTAGCTTCCCAGGTAGCTGGGACCATCAGCATGCACCATCACACTCAACTAATTTTTTGATATTTTGTAGGAATGAGGTCTCACTATGTTGCCCAGGCTGGCCTCAAACTCCTGGGCTGAAGTGATCCTTCCACCTCAGCCTCTCAAAGTGTTGGGATTACAGGCCTGAGCCACCATGCCCGGTCGTGATTTTGTTTACATAACATAAAAATTTATACGTATAATATATTTACATAAAATACTTCATCTTTTCTTTATTCGGCAGAGTTTATTGACTCCCTAGCATAGACGGTGACTAAAATATTTATGTATACTTCCCTGCTCCAATTTTTTCTCTCTATGACTATATTGTTGCTTATTTATCTTTGTGTTTACATCTATTTTCTTAAAAACAAGTTTTAATAAACTGTCTATATTTATATATATCCTGTTAATATATTAAGTAGTATCTTTTAACACGAGGCTAAAAATGATGAGGAAGTATCTCCACCTGTCCTTCACCAACTTTTTAAATTTACAACATTTCTATATTGTCATAGTATATAATATTTACATTGTTTTCTCTTTATAATCTGCATAGTTTTGTTTTATTTTGTTCTTTGGTTAGTACTATAATTAAGTGGATTCAGTACTTGTCATTCTGTTTATAAGAGTCTTTATCATTTATCTCGTGTTGAGCTGAAGCTAGTCTTTTGTATTTTTTTAAAGAAGAGCTTATGAGAACTATATCCCCTGAGTTTGTTGTAATAGTTGGATTTTTTAAAAAGTTGAATCTATAAATAACCTGGGACCTATTTGATATGTGGTATGGGGTGAGAATACAAATTAATTTGTAACCTCCAGTAATGTACAGGATCTAGACAAACAATTTTTGCTTATTACTTCTTTAACCTTCAGAAAGATGAAACTGTCCAAGAGACAAATTAAGAATTAATATATGCTTTCCTCTGCATATATTAATTGAAACTGAGAGGAAACTGAGGCTTCAAACAGAAAAACATGTGTTCAGTGAATTTGAGGGTGTAGCAGAGAAAATAGTTCATATAATGAACTGTAGGGCCCTGGTTGGGAAGAAAAGGAAATTGGGACCAGAAGAGATCTGATAAGATGAAAGAAAAGGAAAGAAACAAGGAAACAGTGCCTGGCATTCGATCTATTTTTGTTTACTGAATCTGTGACTGAATTCAGAGTTTCTGGGAGGTGCAATGAGAATAAGCTTATAGGAAATAAAGAAGAGTAAGAGGCTGTGGTTAGAAAGTAAGTGTGAAAGGCAGTCTTTCTGAAGTAGAGCAATTCAGGTGATAACAAGGTTCAAGGTGTGGCCCTCGAAGTGGGTTGTCAAAACACATTAAATTTTCAGGTACTGGTATTTCAAAAGAAAAATCACCATAAAGCTTCAATTTTGAATTGACTTAGAGGGGGCCTAATGGAAGAGTTCTGGGAAAAGATGAAGATTTAGCCAGATACCTGATCATTCAGTGAATTTGGGGCAAACAATCGATGCTATGAGGTTAGTCCTATCTTTTTTTTTTTTTTTGAGAGGGAGTCTCGCTCTGTTACCCAGGCTGGAGTGCAGTGGCACGATCTCGGCTCACTGCAAGCTCCGTCTCCCGGGTTCACGCCATTCTCCTGCCTCAGCCTCCAGAGTAGCTGGGCCTACGGGCACCTGCCACCACGCCCAGCTAATTTTTTGTATTTTTAATAGAGACGGGGTTTTACCGTGGTCTCGATCTCCTGACCTCATGATCTGCCCGCCTCGGCCTCCCAAAGTGCTGGGATTACAGGCGTGAGCCATGGCGCCTGGCTGGTTAATCCTATCTTATGTTCCTTCTACAGATTAGGCAATTAAGCAAGAAGATGTTAAGTAGTTTGCCTATAGCCACACAATTAATAACTACCGGAGTCAAAATTCAAATCCAGGCTGTCTGTTGCTAAGCCTGTGATCTAACGTTTCTGCAGCCCTGCCTCCCAGTTGTGTTTGGTGTGGGGTGCGCTGTTGCTGTTAATTTTATTTGAATGCAATCCTAGGGTTGGTGGAGAGACTGAGGAGCACATAAAAGGTCCTGGACTCAGTCTTATACTAGGTGTAGTAGGGACATTCAGGCAAGGGTAGGACACTCAAGAGCCTGCTCAAGAGCAATTGAAAATTTAGTAGGAGTCACAAGTTAAGAGAAAACAGGTTTAACTCTATCCATCTTCCTTACCGTGGTCTCTCAGGTTAGAAAATCATAGATAAAGTGATGGAGTATCAAATGTTTCCCAATTAAAAAACCTACCTGTCCATAATTCATCACCAGACAATTTAATGGTATGTTTTTGCTCTGACCTGGGGTAGATTGAATTCTGAGATAGATTTTATTCTGTAAGTGGAGAAAGTAAGCCTTATTATTGTTATTATTATTTAAAAACTTTTTTGGAATTCTGACAGTTGTAAAAATGATCTATATAATGAGCCTTAACAGAAGTGCCACATTATTTTACAAATCATCTTACCTGAAAATAAGAGCACACACACGGAGAGGACGTGGACACAAAGCCACATGAAAAGATGGTCCCTTTTGTACATGCTGTTCCTTCTGGAATGCTTTCCCACATTTCCCTCTGGGTTATTTTCTCTGTCCCTTCTCTTCCACCTCTCTGAGCCCTACTTCTTCTTCTAATCTTGGCTTAGATATCACTTCCTCTGGGACAGTTTCCTCAAGCCCCCATCTCTGAGGTGGGTGACCCATGTGTTCACCCTGGTACCCTTCCATAGCAGGCATCATGCAGTATTCCAATAGCCTGTTACTTACTGGTATTCTCTCTCTACCATCGTTAATGAGGACGGGGACCACACCTGTCCTGTTCAGCGCTGTGTCCCCATCTGAAGGCCTACCATGTAATAGTTGATGAGTAAATAACATGTTTATTGAATAAATGATCCTCAGACCAGAACCTTGTTCTTCCTTACAGCTGCTTCAATGTCTTCTCCGTTGGGATCTTTCAGGTTCTCAGTATGTATCATTAGCATAATCAAAAAGGAGGGAACTCGAAGACAAGGCAATTAGTGGCTGTATGTAAATTTTTTGGAAGACCCAGGTTTCCTGCTTCTTAGATTACTGTCTCTTCCCCACACAATAATGTCAACTCCGTATCCCTCCTCCCTTACCCGGAAATCAGGAGGTGGAAAGAAGTTTCCATGATTATCCTCACTATAAACACAGCATTTTGGTCCTTTGTTCATAGATGATCATGGTGCTGCTCTGTTTTATTTTGATTCTTCCTTCCCTCAGGTCACAGAAGATTTATTTTTGATTAATTTCTGAAATGTGCTGTGTCCCTTTTTAATGTACATTACCATTTATCTTCTGTTTTATGTCATGTTCTAGATACACAGAGATATAGCATCACATATTTGACAAATATTTATTGCTTGCTACTATGTGCTGGGCCCAGTGCTAAGGACTAAAGATGCATAAAATGGTTCCAAGCATGGAGCTAGGATCACAGCTGTGCATCTCCATGGAGGATGCTTCCTCCACTCTGGTGAGTTGGAGGAGAATAGAGAAACCAGAGGCTGGGGGTCAGGAAGTACGGGGAGACGGAAGGGTGGTGGGAAGCTGACATCAAAGTGGCACACAGACCACTTAGGGGCCTTCATAAACCATGCCCTGATGGAGGCCCCAGCTGCACCCCTGATGGCTCTGCTCCCACAGCTTTGCATCTGCTAGTCCTCCTCTTTGTTGTAGCCACACAAGTACCAGGGGGAGGCACATGCCATGGATTAAAGTGACCCTTAGAAATGCTGGGAGCAGGTTCACAAGGTAGATAGGTGCCTGGATGTCTTGGCCTCCTGTGAGGTTGGAGCAGGCTCTGTAGTGTGCGATGACGGAACCCAAGTGTTCCCACACGCTGGGTATAAATTTCGGGTTGAATGTAGCCCTCTGCTATTTGGTGCTTATCTTCACACCAGCACTCCTTTTTCCATACCAAGAGCTGCAAATAACACAATTCAGGCTTTGAGACCAGGAGCAGTGGCGAGAAACACTGTGCTCAGCAATATCTGCCTTGCCTCTCCGAGATCTGCTGAGAGGTACAGAAAACGTTAGGATTAGCTCAGCACATTCAGCCCCACAGCCACTGCACTGTGCTCTCGGTGTTATACCTTTAGGCTGTAAAACATGCCCAGATAGCCAAAGGGCCACATGGTATATTTCAATGAAGGAAAACCCTATGTTTAAAGAAGACGCTGCTAGCTACCAGCCTCAGGTGAAGACTGGAAAAATAAACCTTGACAAAAAGGGAATGTTTTTTACTCTATGTAAGGTCACCTTGTTTTAGTGAATGGGGTTCTTGTCCGCATGTCTGAAGATCTTTTGGATATATTTGGAAATTGAAATCTTTATTGTTGGAAATTGAATAGATGGAAGGAGAAATTGAGATTTGGGGAGACCATCACTTTGCTCTGAGGTGTCCTTTCCTCTGTGGTGACACCTCAGAGTGTCAAAAATCTTGACTGATCCAGTGAAGGGCTGTGAATTAACAGAAATGTTTTTGGGGAATAAAAAGGAAGCTTTTAACTCTATGTTTGCAAATTTACTTACCTCAGCCCAGGAAGGTTAAATGTAAGTTAATTTGCACTTATATTGGATACAAGGTGAGAGAACTGGAAATTCATGTCTTGAGTTTACTGTGAAATTTTGAACATTTGCATATTCATGCTATAAAGAAGTATTTCTCTAGTTAATCTCATGCAAAGTGACAGCTTTTACAACCTGTTTAGCATATCAACAAACCACTTTTATTAGTAATGACATGAGTATGAATAACAGGGACAAGATTTCCAGATTTCCTTTTCTTATAAAACCACAACCATTATTAAGAACCCCAAGAACAAAACCACAATGTGTAGGCATAATGTGACCACGGTTGCCGACAGGGTGACAGAGTTGACCGCACAATCTTGAGAAACACAGCCACACACATTTTATGAGCCTTTTATATGACAGTTGTTAAATTTGGATAACCATTTTTCAAATTGTACATATTTTTCTAAAGATACTTTACAGAAAATGCTTTCTACCCAGTTTGATAAAAGGGTTCCTTCCGTGAGCCCATTGAATTCATATTAATAAGAAAGTACATTTCAGCATCATATGCTGTCCTCTCATTGGTTCTTATCCCATTAACACTTATTCCTGGTTATAGATTCTGGAGCTTTCTAAAGAGATGGTAAAACCTCTTTCTAAAGAAATGGTAAATGTTTTAATAAAGTTCTCTTTGGGGGAAAAAGAAGCAAAACTTAGTCTCTTTCCTCAAGATGTTTACAAGCTATTAGAGATGACAGATGCTTTTTAAAATACATGTTTTTGTTTCTTTTATGGAGTAAATAACAAAACACTGTGGAAACATTATTCTTTTTGGGGGTGTCAGGGAAAGCTTCACAGAAGAAATAAAATTCAAACTGGGTTTTAAAGGGTGATTGGGAGTTTGACAGGTGGAAGGAGGGGCAGGAGGGCATTCGAGTCAGAAGGAGCAGCATGTAGAGTGGTGCAGAGGCTTGAGAGACTGATGTATTTGGACACATATTTGTCTTGTGTGTCGGACATTTAAAAAATTTTATGTATGTATCTTTTATTTTTTATTGCATACATTTAAGGTATACAGTGTAATGTTTTGATACACATATGCATAGGGAAATGATTACTATAGTCAAGAAATTAACATATTCATCACTGCACAATTACCTTTTTAACTGAGGTAGAATACATAAAATCTAGTCTCTCAGCAAATTTTCCATATACAATATTAACTATAGTCCTCATGCTGTACATTAGCTCTCTAGATATTCATCCAATACAACTTCAAGTTTGTACCCTTTGACCTACATATCCCCGTTTTCTCTTCCTCCCAACCTGGATATCTACCATTCTACCCTGTTTCTGTGTGTAATTTTTAAGTTCCACATATAAGTAAGATCAAGCAATATTTTTCTTTCAGTATTATTTCTTTTCTTCAATGTTGTTATTTTACTTAGCGTAACGTCCTCCAGGTTCACTCATGTTGTTGCAAATATAGCAGCATCTCCTTTTGTAAGGCTGAATGATATTCCAATGTACATATATACTGCAATTTATTTATCTGTTCATCTATTGATGGGCATTTAGATTGTTTCTGTATCTTGGCTATTGTGAATACTGCTGCAATGAGCATGAGAATGCAGATATCTCTATGAAGGGCTGATTTCATTTCCTTTGGGATACTCAGCAGAGGAATTGCTGGGTCATATGGTAGTTCTGTTTTTAGAGGAACTGCCATACTGTTTTCCATAATGGCTGTACCAGCTTACATCCCACCAAGAGTGTACAAGAGCTCCCTTTGTGTGTGAGAAAATATTAACATCTCCTCATTTTTAGCAGCCACCTATATATACTGATGACTTCCAAATTGAGCATCTTTCTTATAGACCTCGCTCCTGAATTGAGACTCATATTCTATCTACAGGACATTGCATTTTGATATTTGTATGGAAACCTCCACCTCATTTAACTAAAACCTAAATTCATTTTACCCTTTTCCCCAATACCTTCCTTCCCCTTTATTTTCTTCAGTGAATGTTGGGATTCTCCTTCAAGTTATTTGTGTACAATTTGCGGGTATCATTGAAACTTCTAATTGAGCTGCCTTGAGGGAAAAATTATTGAATAATACCATGTGTTAGAACTAGGTAAACATTTTCCATATATCATCTAATTTAATTCTTTGAATTTAACATTGAGGAAATTGAAGTTCAGAGATTAAATTCCTAAATTGGCTGAGTTGACAAATGAAGACACTGGAATTCAAAACCAGGTCTGACCTCAATCTCTATCTTATTTCCGTTATGCCACATTGGCCATAGTTCTAAATATCTTGCCTCATTTCTCTTTCTGAAAGGCAGATCTAATCATGTCCTGTCTGTATTATGGTTCTTTCACCACTCCCCACTACTTTTAAGATTAAAGCCCACATTTCTTAGCATGTCATATAAATCCTTCATTATTTGGGTGCTGCCTCCCCACTTTTTTCTCATTGTTTTGTGTCACTAAAGGTTCGTAATTCTTGCCTTTTCCTGAATGAGCCTTTTTTTCAACAAGTTTGTCCCACTTCTCTCTCTCCTTCCTTCCTTGTCAACTTGACTCTCTCATTCTTCATGAATGAGTCCAGGTAATACTTCCTCTATAAAACTTGATAGCATCTCTCTATCCCAGAGTTCAGGTTTTGTTTGTGGGTGTGTTTCTATAACTTCTTGACTCTTGTGATACTGCATTACTTTGAATCTACCTGCTTGGTCTTCTCCACAAGATTGAGGATGATAGTCATTTTGCCCTGTTCCTTTGTATCAAAATTGGTTAACATAGCATGTGGCACAGGATAGATGCCAATAATTGTTTACTTAAACAAAATATGGTTTTCCAGCTTTGAAAACTGGGTGGATACTATTATCATTGATCAAGAAATGGAACACAGAAAGAGGTGAAAATTTGGTAGAGAGGAGATATTTCTTTTGGCATTAACATGCTGTATTTGAGGTCTGTCAAGTGTAAGTGGAGATGTCTCATGTAAAGTTGGCATTAGACTAGAAAGCTGAAAATAAAAATTTTGGAGTCATTGGATGAGATGATCTAGAGTAAAAAGCATTGCAAGAATACTGCTTCATAGGTGGTGTTGTATACTTTACATTGCATCAAATCATGTAGGACATAATACAGGTTGTTCTGCTGTTAATAAAGCTAAGTTTGAGCAGCACATTCAGAAGTGACAGCCTGCTATATCCATAGTAAAGTTCCAATCAAACTTCTAAAAAAGTTCATTCACTGATGATCTCTGCTTTACTTACTTATTTAAGTAGAAGTATTTAAATGGTGATTTCCTAATTCTGTCATTCTTTCTGTATTCATTAGCTGTAATTCTTCCAAAAAGAAGAAATTTCCCTTATCTATTAGGGTTATTGATTTTCTCTTTAAGAGGAAAGAGGATAAATGTTCACATATTTGCCTTTTGTTGCCAATTTTCAAAATAAGGGTTTACCCAACTCCACTTATGACACATGAGAGATTTTGCTTTTATTCTTGCATGTCTCTTTTTGTATTATTATGAGCTCATGGATTTTATATATTATGTATTTCAATTAACTGCAGTCATTAGTCTTTTTGATGCTAAATCTAGCTATGGCCAAGGAAGAGATTCCTTTGGGTTACCTCCTCTGTTCCATGATACGGTTCCATTTGTCTTTGATTATTTGCTTTCTGGCATAACAAGATGTCCAGGCTTATGGTATATATATTTTCTGTTCCAGTCCTGGAATCAGCCTTTCCTTCAAGGATGCCTGTTTTCTTTTGTTGAGGAAGGGTTCTCAGAGACCACAGTCAGGGTGCTCGGAGTGATTATTGCTAATGGGTTATCATTGCTTCTAGGCCTTTTCAATAGACAGAGCTAGGAAATATCTATATTGGAAATAGAAAGCATCATAAATTTGTACAGATATTTTCAAATCAGCTTAATAACATGACTTTTAAAAAACTTCTTTAATATTTTAAAGAAGCATCAGAACCAGGCATGGTATAGTCATTCTACATGTCTGATTCTCTTGGTTTTGCATCCCATATCAGTTGTCATTGTCCTTACATAGCCTTCCTCCCAAAAAAGATTCTTCTAAATTTATTTTCCTTAGTTCCTAAAATGAATAAAACTGACTTTACAATACATGTGGGATTACGTGCCGAGATTGATTCCTAGTGATTTTGTATAGTATTTATCCCTTAGCAAATGTAGTTTAAGAACATGTTAATCTGATTTCCAATCACATGATCAGGTGGGTGGATAGTATTAGTGTCATATGCAATGGTCATGTCCCAGGCATCAATGATGCCCACGTTGAGGTCTTTGAAAATATCCTTCATGATAAGATATTGAATATAACCATGGAAGTCTCCAAGCCTCTCTGTGTCTATGTGCATCTCCCTGATGTTTTCTGTCTTAATAATCACTTTAGTGGTTGGGCTTCTTAGGAACAGTCTTTCAATAGCCTTTCGGACGCCAATGGCCCTGCGAATAAAAACGTCAATGGGAAATGGTCTGAAGTGCTGGCCAAAGGTGATGACGATGGCTGTGTTTTTGTCACCTGATAGCCGGTCAATTTCCCGAGGGATATAATCATGATCTATCAGAGAGTAGAGCTGGAAAGTGACGAAGGGATAGTTATGTTTTTTCCATTGAATCTGAGTGTGTCTTTCTGCATCCAGAAGCAAATGTTTCTTAAAAATTCCAGTTTCATGAAGATCAAAAAACTTTAGTGCTGATAAAAAAATAAATAGATGTTTTAATTAGAAGATAATGGTTAATATTCATGAAAAAGAATGTCCTATCAATCATTAAAAATACCCACCCCACCTAGATAATTGCTCACTGGAGTCTTTCTACTCTCTAGGGTACGGTACCCCCAGTTCATACATGAAAAATGTCAATAAAAAATGTAAAGTTCTCATTGGAATTTTAAAAGAGGACCAACATTTCTTATGAAAGAGGAAATAAAATACATTTTAAATTTAAAGGCTCAAATCCAGAAAGCTAAATGAAGTAAAAAACAAAATAGCTCAAATCAGAGAATAGAGACCTCATTAAAAGTACTTTAAAACCAGCCTGAATTTCTGAGAGAATATAAAGTAACTACCTACTTTTTACAACTTTGGGTAAGTAGTAGATCCACTGACGTAGCGTAGAATCTCCCAGGAGGTAAATGAGTTTGCCTTTCAAACAGCCGTTTATCTTAATTGTGTCTAACTGAACCTGGTTGCAAAATGTTGTTATCCATTTTCCTTGTAAAGTATAACCACCAGGGACAGGAGGCTGCATTCCAACTTGGCATTTCTCTTCTATTTTTTCACTCTCTGGTAACAAAGACACTTGTAAATGATTTTATTGGCATAAGTTACACATCTAGCCTTCTTTCCTGGTCCTTTGTTTTCTTGCTCTCTTTTCCTCTTCCTGTAATGCCTATTTCCTTTTTCTGTCCCTTTCTAGTCCTATTCTTTGATCATTAGCTTTGCTTCAGGCATTTCTACTTATTCTTTTGAGAGATTTTGAGTCATCTTGCCTCCTGTCTAATTCCTTTTCTCTTAAATTTGGTCATTAGCTAAATCTTGACGTTCTATCCTTTCTTTGACGTTCTGTCCTTTCTTCCTGATTCTGTGGTGACTTCTGACTTTGTCTCTTACCCGAATGATGTTAGTGGTCTGCCAGTTGGTGCCGTTGTATAAAATCTTTACCTTTGTTTCATTAATGAAGGAATGAATAATCTTAATTTTTCCGTGTTCAAAAAATGGCTTAAAATAGGTACATTAAAAATAAAAACCTCAAATAGTATATTAGTCACCTAGCTTGACAATTTTTTTTTTAAAACTAGACTTTGCTAAAAGCAACATGCGACATCCATTACAAACCAATATTCTGACATATTCCAGGAAGTTTCACTAGAGTTTCAGGCTCTGTTTGCACTTCCTCGTAATGGTCTGCCTTCCATTACGAGTAGGTAGCAGTGCAGCAAATGTCTTGTTATAGCATAACAAAGGTCATCCAATTTCTCCTGTCATGTTTCCTTGCCACTATCTATGCTGCCATCCCATCACTGAGCCAATGCCTTGTATTTTAGGACTTGTTACATCAGGACTTCTGTACTGATACTACATTCTGTATGAGATAGGAAACCAGTTTGAATGCTGTAAGAAAGACCAAGATAATAATGACTTAAAAATAAAAGTTTATTTCTGTCTCACATAACAGGCCTGGAGTGAGAAAGACAGGGCTAATATGGCATTGCATGGTGTTAGGGACTCTTGTTTCTTCTATGTTGTGGCTATACCATTCTTACCATGTGGCTTCAATCTCATGATCTAACCTGGCTCTTGCCATTCTCACATTATATCTAACGTTCAGCTAGTAGTTAGGGAAGAAATGGATAGAGAGGGCAAGTTTTTTTGCTTTTAAAGCATGACTTAGAAGTTTCCCACTCACACTCCTGGAAAAAACTTAGTCATGGCGACAACTAGATATAAGGAAGGATGGCCATGGGCCTAGCCACAAACTGGTTTCTATTACTAAAGAAGGAGGAGGCAGTGAATACTGGGGAACCATCGGCAGTCTCTGCTTTACCCTCCTTGCTTAGTTCCTCAGAGGCCTTGCAGTCTCTGGCTGCCTATGTCCACAGAATTGTGCATCATTACATGGTTGTGTTGTATTTGTAACCTATGGACAAAGTGGTAAAACGGTGCTGGTTGCAGAATTGGAAAGTGCACCTGGAATAGCTCTTAAGTCCTGGTGATTTGGCTTACTAAAGGGAGTTTGTATAATCCTATAATTATGTTGGAATTACAGTGTGATATTGATGGGTTTCTATGAGGCTTGGTAGCATTGCACCCTAGATGATTGAATACCATGACCCTGGAAACTTGAGATTCATAGTTAGTAAGTATTCTTTATCCTAATAATGTACTGGCACACTTTGCTGAGAACATAGCCTTTAAGTGTATTGTTGTAAATCCTATGTTGTGTAATCTTTATGTCAGGTATTCATTTTGCCAAGTCTCAAACTTGTAACAAATCCACTCATGATTACTGTTACATGTTTATTTTACTTAATAATTTTAGAATAGGCTTGAGCATTTTGAACAGTATGTGGGTAATAATATCAGGATTCTGTATATCAGCAAAAGCAACTCCATTTTAGATGCTAATCTGCTATGTTGGCTCCTGATTAACCCCAGTTTATCTATTGTTTCTTGTACAACAGCAGGTACTTATGGTAAATCTTGCCCTTAGGTCAAACAGCCTTGGTGGTATTGTACTTCAGTTGTCCTGTACATCCCATCTGAACCATCCTTCCCTTATGCTCTGTAAGCCCTGGGTCTGGGGGTAATGGTATGGAGATCCACCATCTTGTCTCACCAATGGAGACATAAACATGGCTTCTGCTTGTAAGTCCCTACTAAATGTTTCTTTCTGAGAAACTGGATGTGTCAGACTCTTCTTTGGCCTCTCAGCTTCCTCAAACTTTGGGAGTAGGTTTGCACAGACCTGCCCACTGAGAAATAGATTCCATTATATTTTTGATTAGATAGGGAAACTAATAGTCCCCCAAAGATATCCACATCCTAATTCTTAAAACCTGTGAATATGTTGAAGCAGAAGATATAAAAAGAAAACCAAGTTTTCCTGTACTAGGCTGACCCACTACAAGACCCAGGGAAGGGCAGGGCTCTATCAAGGCTTTGGCAGCATTATCTGCAGAGCCAGGTCCCAGAAGGGATGGGCTCCAGAGTCTCTCCCTCCCATCCCAAAGCAAGGTTGGGAAAAACAAGTTTTTCTCATTCAGCTTCCCCCTTCCCCCCTTACTATTCTCACAATTACCTTTGCGAGTTTTGTAAGTTCCTGTTTTTCCCTTCTGTGCAGCACAGTGAAGGTCACAACATATGGCTGAATTGCAACACCTGGCTTGAGTTGTAAAACCTGTCACTGTTTGATAAACTGCCTTTATTCTGCTTCTGTAGACTTGCTGGCCACCTTGTAGGTTTTGCACCATTTAGTGAAGTGTATATTCAAGCTAGCCAATACCCTTTCAGGTACATGTATAAGAGTCAAGCTCTGTCTTTGTTCAGGGCTCAGCCTTTGGATGTTAATCTGCTGGACAGGTAGCCACCTAAATAAAATCCTCCTGTTCCATCCATTGGTCTCTCCTGTCCCTTAATTCCTACAACAATGTTGCCTTTTCCAGATATGACTAGGGTATGGCCTTTCAGATGGAGAGACTATCCTAGATTACATGGGTAGGCCCAATCTAATGTCACTGGTCCTCAGAAGTGGAAGAGGGAGGCAGAAGAGTGGGTCAAAGGTGTGACAGGAAAACTTGACCCTCTGCTGTGGCTTTGAAGATAGAGGAAGAGGGGTACAAGGAATGCGGGCAGCCTTAAAAACCTGGAATAAGCAAAGGAACAGATTCTCTCCTAGAGCCTCCAGTAAGGAACATGCTCCTGCTCTACCTTGGGCTTAGCTCAATGAGCCCAACACTGGTCTTCTGGACTACAGACTATAAGATGATATATTTTTGTTTTTAAAAGCCACTTTATTATAGCAGCAATAAGAAAATGATATATAGACAACTGACATTCTTTTAAATACAAAGTCATCCCATCCAGAGACAGTGTTTTTTGCTTCTATTTATATGAATTTTGTTTTATATTCCTTAGTGACATTTTAAATTGTCTTTCTACAGATCATGCATTTTGTTAAATTGTGAATTTGCATTTTAAAGCACAAAGTGGATTATACCACTTTCGTCCTCAGTTGGTTTCTGTGGCTTTCAAGTTTACTGAATAGTCACTGAAATCCTCAGCATGGCACTTGAGAACCTTCGTGATTAGGTCCTTCTTCTCTTTCTAGGCTTATCCTCTGCTACATTCCACAATATGCTCACCCCACTGGCCTATTGAACAAGTCCATGATGACTTAGTTCATGACTGGAATTATCAGATAAAAAGAGTTAGATAAAAAATACAGGACACCATATTAAATTTGTATGACTTCTAACAAGGAATAATTTTTTAGTGTAAGTATGGCCCATGCAATATTTTCCCCTTTTCTCAATGTATATATGACAGGCAATTAGAAATTACCCATATTCATTTGATTCCCTGTATTATTATTTGCTTAAATCCAGCAACACTACCCATGATCTTTATGAGGTTTCTCTTCATTCTCTGACTACACATATCCTTCAGGACTCAGTCAAATACCAATTTTAACATAAGCTCTTTTGCCTCTTTACTGTCTTCATAGAGTTCGTAGGTTGAATGTCTTTCACATTGCAAGCTAACTGAGCATTTATTTTTCTCCATTTGTCCATAATGCCTGATATCTATTCAGCGCTCAGTAAATGTTTGCTGATCCTTTAGTAGTTCAGAAGCAAGATGATTGAGTTTTCATGCTCATGTGTGAGATGTGTCTCCCTCAAATCTTGTTATGACATCAGCACATTATCCATATGATGTGAGGAAAAATAAATAAACATTTGCAGAATAAATGAATAAATGATGGCAATAAATTATTATAAGTTGAAGTAAGTATCATGATGGATGTTATCAGTAAACTAAGATAGACTTTATAAAAAGTTATCTTAAAGCTAAGGTAGTATAAATATTCTTTCATAAGTAACATGGCTTTGTGTTTGTCTTTAAAACATTTAATAAGATGAAAACTCCATATAAAATTGGTAATTGCATCAACTAAATGTTAGGGGGTTATGCCAACGGAGAGTTAGGGAACCAGAACTGAAAGCGTTCCTACTCTGAAGCTGTAGGTATCCATCCTTCAAAGACATTTGCACAGTGCCTTAGACTCTAGGAGATGAACTCTCAGGTTTAAATACGAATGTAGGATACTAATACTTTCTCCTTTTGGATATGTGAAGATGTCATCTCCTATAAAAATTTTGAAAATCATTTCCTTGAGTTAATTTCTCCCTTTAAAGTCCAGCATAATTGACATCGTAGACATCTGCTAGGAATTGTGCTCCAGGAGAACTACAATTACTTAGGTTAATGCTGATAAAATTTCCTCTGAGCATCACCCAACTCAGGACAGAGCCAACTTACTGTTACAATTAGCGACATCAATGTGTTTCTGATCCTTCATCATTTCAACTCCCACTTTGGACCTTCAAAAAAAAAAAATAGAACAGTAAATTAGCCTGCTCTATGCCCACGTAACATCAAAGTGAATCATCTCCTTGTGAGTGAAGGAAAAATTTTAATTTTCTATAACTGGAGGCTATTATTATTGTTGTAAATTTTAGATATATTGGGTATTGTAAATGAGTGAAGATTTTGAAAGACTTTCCACCCTGCTGAGAGCACCTGAAGTCCAGGGAAGCTCTACCGATCTGCCACATGTAATCACTGTGTCTTGGAATTTTAGATTCAAAATATTTATCTAATTTACAAGTTCTCTTCTCTCTTTCTGCTTCCACATCTCCTGTTCAAGTTTGCAGAATAGTTTCCTTGGATTACTGTGAGCCTCTAATTGGCCGTGCAGGTCTCAGTTTTATCCCACCTAAATTTTTCAATCCGACTGCCAGAGCACCCTTTCTCATTGCAAATCCAACTGCACTACTGCTTACATCCCTTTACTGTCTCCCCATCATGTACCCAAGGAATCCAGCCTTTTTGGGTGGCAGGTAGACCTTCTATCGGAGGGCCTCTTCTTCATTTTTAATTCACATTTCCTGCTATGATTACCTTTGACTTTTCCGACAAACTTGCTTTCTGAAGATCATAAGCTTTATGAAGGAAGGTAATGCATGTGTCTGGTCCACTGCTGTATCCTTAATATCTATCAAAGTGACTGGCAGAAAGTATTGTTGAATCTGATGTGTTGATAAATGTACCTTACATTTCTTTCCTCCAACTGATGAAAGATGACTCTCTTCTTGCTTGAAAGCTCTTACTCACACTTTGTTTCAAACCTCTGTATATGGCCATGTAAGTGGAGGAAGGAAGAAAAGGATTAAGGGGAGAATGGGGACCTAAGTGCCAAGTATAACAGATATAAGTGGTACCTGATTCCCTACTATGGATGTCTCTCCACATGCCATCCTGAGAAGGAAAGGATCAGCATGTTTTCATCCTTTCTAGGATTTAGGCATAAGGATGGTTGACGGGTAGGAAGAGATTTGATGAGCTGTACCATCAGAGATAAAAAGGAAGGAACAGAAACTTAACTGTGCTTTTACTTTTCAGAAGGGAGCCAGGGACTAGATCAGGAGCCAAAACTTAGATAATGAGATAAGATTCTGGAATGCATGTTATTTTGTCATGTTGGGTGCCTACTCTTAGCATATTTTTTTGAAAGCTTATGGAAAAAAGACTCTAAACTTGACTTTGAAAACTGCTAGAAGGGGATAACTGTGAACCTAGCATTCTACTCTGTCACCAAGCTTAGGAGAAATAAATCTTCATAGGGAAAAAAAAGGGTACTGGCAGAATTGAAAGAGAAAAAGAAATGGACTGAGCCTGTGAGACTTATGGAAAGTTAGCAAATGAGCAGAAGTCTCTGGAACCGATAGATGTCTTAGGGCTTGCCTCACAGTTCTGGGATTTGTAATAACAGATAGTTACCCTTTGCAAATCCTCAAAGTGGCCCATGTAGCAACCCTGATGGTTCATTCTAATCAACAAAGTGGTTTTCAGGTTAGTGGATAACAGGCAAACCAGGAAGTGAGCATCTGTTTGTGAGTCGGGGGAGAAAAGCTTGGCATTGTTGCAGCCATGATTGATAGAAGAAGCATGCTTCCACCCCGGTTTGTGGTGGTCTGTTGAATTAGGGGTTTGCAGGAATCACTAGGTCACAACATAAGGAGTAAGAAGGACTTCTCCACCCTGAGAGGTATATACGGAGGAATATCTGATCATGGGATCAACTGGAGAAAACCAGTAGGAACTGGCTTTTCAGAAAGATCACTCAGGGTAGAGAATGGATGAGAGAGGGTATGACTGCTGGGAGAGAGACCAGTTGGGAAGCTGGTACGGGTAATCTAGATGAGATAATTATGGTCTGAACTTGCATAGCAGCACTGTGCATAGGGGAAAATGGATCAATGCAAAGATATTTAAGAGCAAAAACAACAAAATATGATATGGGAGGTGAAGGAACATGGATGTTATCATACACTTATCAAGGAATCTTTTTTTCAGTGGAACATCTATGAACACACAGAAGAACAGTTATAGCAAAACACATGACTGAATGGACAATATAGTGAAAATGCAAACTTTGGTGTAGAGTGGTGAGGAGAGGCCCCATGAAGACACCACATGTCTTACCTTGAGTAGAGGAGGCCTCTGAGTCATGCTTAATGTTGCAATGGGCAATGTAGCTCTGACTGGGGCACTTTTCAGGGAACACTTCTCAGTATAGATGAAAAGTATACTCACCTGTGGAAAAGGCTCTTTTCCTTGTCTGTAAGATAAGATATCTCTCTATTCCGGGTGGTCATGTGGGTCAGAGCCTCACAGGGCATGTGTTGAGGCTTCACACAATAGAAGGCTTCTTGGTCTCTGTTATCCAGATATTCACAGAGTTCAGCACTTGAGTTTAGGGTCAGGCCACATTCAGTGAAGACATGAGAGGTGCCATTAACAAATTTACCTTTGAAAATAATTTTATTATAGCCTTGGTTCCTTGCCCTCCAGAGAGCCGATGCCCCTTCACTGGGATGGATGAGCAGCAGAGACAGGGAGACCTGGCCCTCCCAGAACAGAGTGAAGCTGACCAGGTAGGTGCCATTGTTGAAGTCAGTCACCTTTCCCGAAGCACCTGCCATCAGGGCTCGGGAGGACATCCTGGCCCTCAGGAAATCCCCACCATATTGCTTCCTGTGTCCCAGGTGGTCCCTCACTTCCAGAAGGATGTCCAGCTGATCCCCCCTGCAGTACGTATCTTGAGGGTTGAGGATGGTGGCTATGCTGTGTGTGGCGCTGGTGGTGGTGTTCACATGGGTGAAAGGTCTGGGTGGGATCTGCTGATCTAGTTTCTCTATGATTTCCTTTATTCTAAGTTCAGTCTCTGTTAGTGACTTTAATGGTATCGGTGATGTTTTAGGGAATACGGACTTTGTGGAGTTGTTCCAGTAATGGATGGAGATGGATAAGTTTAGAGTAGACCAAAGCTGAAATGACAAGGATTGTGATATACTATGAAATTAATCTGTCTAGTCATTTTCACATATTATGAGTTTGAATATTTGTTTACAGTGAATATTTGTATAATTGAATTCAATTTGTTACCAAATTGAATATTTGGTAACAAAGTGGCAGAGTAAACCAAAAGAGAAGAGAAACAAGGAAATGAGATATTATGATGATGATGATATAGTATTATTATATATTATTATCAATATTATTTAAACTGTGACAATTTTGTATAACATATAAGCATTTACACTTTTACCTCAATATTTTAGAGAATGTCTGAACAGTTGTAGATATATTCGATCCAAAATATATAGCTCAGAGAATAATTATGAGCAATAAACTGGTGATGATAAGTTTACTCTTTGTTTTCATATATGCCTTACATCCAGTAACATCTATATCTTTTAGTCATGCCTAGTAGTCCTTTTCTCTCCAAATGTATTATAGTTCAAGCCACCATCATTTATCTCCTGGATTATAGTGGCCACCCGAAGGATGATGACTGTCTTCAGACTTCAAGGAAGACAGTCCTGCTTTCCCTCCATTTAATTTCCTCTTCTGTAGCTAAACCAGTCGTTTTAAAGTAAAACTCTATTTGTATCATCTCCCTGCTTAAACCCTTTCAATGGCTTCTTGTAATTCTTGGGTAAAAGTCCGTTTGTAATATGGCTTTGTCTGTGGCCTATTTTTAACTCTAGTTCTTGCTACTCTCTTCCTTGCTTTTGATGTCTTGATAAGACTTCTTTTATTTTTAGGAGCTGACCTTCCTTTTTTTCAGCTCTTGCTCTTTACTAATACTTTCTCCTCTTCCTGGATTGCTGAGTAACCCCCGAATTCCCCCAAACCACCTAAACATCTCTTAACTTCTACCTTAGAAATCACTACAACCTCAGAGGTCACTTATGCTTTTGGCACTATACAGTGTTTTATAGGCACTCAAATTCAGTGATTTTCAAATCTTGCTGGTAGTCAGAAACACCTGCCAAGTTTTTTTAAAAAAATACAAACTCTTAGGCTTCAGTCTAGATCAACTGAGTCATAATCACTACATTATGTTGTCAAGGAGTATATGTTTTCCAAAAGCCTCAAAAGCAATCTTAGGATCAGATAGATTTGAGAAGAATGATTGTAGACCAGTAGTTGTCAACCCCTCTCACACTTTAGAACACATATAAAACTTTGAAAAAAATTCAGGCCTGGCTGCACTGCACCCCTGCATCAGGCAGTAAAACCCTTGTGATTGGTAACAAAGTGGCAGAATAAGCCAAAGGAGAGGAGAAACAAGACAATGAGATATCATTTAAAAAAGATGAACAGAACCCAAGTTGAAGTTTTGAAAAAAACTTTGGCAAAGCCAAAAGACAAATCATTGGCAATGCCAACCAAGAAATAGAGATGCAAATAAATGAAATCCCCCAAAAGAACCTTTTTGTAGATCTCTGGAAAATATAAAAATCTTACATTATAAAATAGATAAAAATACAATTTAAAAATGGAATAGAAAATAATCATGTAATATATAAATAACAGTACGAATAAGAATATAATCATCATGATGATAAACTTTTTTCTATTTTTCCCACCTCCGCAAGTCACAGGCTGAGATGCTTTTATTGGCGAGTACAGATATCCCTAACTTATATAACAAGGAAAAACAATCCAATCAATTTTATGAGCTTGGAATATATTTTATACTAAAACTAGGTAAGTATGATACAAGAAAAACACAGGCCCATTTTATTCATGGACATGATTTTTAAATTCTCTGTCTCTTTCTCTCTGTGTGTATGTGCATATATGTATATACATACAAAAGTATATAGGTAGATTAAATATATACAGATGTGTGTGCATTTGTCATGATTGATTATGGGTGAATTCAGGGTTGTAAAAATGGTTCTAGAGTGAAAAATCTTGTTGTATCATTTATATATTAATAGACTAAAGACAAAATCTTATGATTTTTTACTGTTCTCAGGCTTATCTGATTGGGAGTGCAGTTGCAATAAAAGCATTTGATGTATTTCAACATTTACTTAGCATTAAAATTCAGTAATAGGAAATCTTAAACATTTTAAAAATCAAGGAGACAAGAACACTAGCCACCACTGACTCAATTAATGTTCAACATAATGTTAGAAGTCCTGAACAATAAAATAAAGCAAACAAACAAAAATCCAAGGTATGAGACTGATGGGGGAGAAGCGACTTTTTTTCTCTTCTTTTCTTTGTTTTTTGTAGGTGTTGTGACTGTCTACAAAGAAACCAGAGTTAGCAAATTATTAGCATGAAGATAGTCAGCAAGGAGTGGAATGCAAAACAAACTCACAAACTCAAAAGCATTTCAGTTATAGAAAATACAATTGAAGAAGCTCTGTCCTTAATGGAGGTATTTTGAAAACTCTTTTAAGGATATTTTTTAAATGCCTGAATGAATGAAAAGATGTAGCACTTTGAAATGTAGTAAGGCTTAATTTGTTAAAGTTGTTAATTCTCTCTCAAAAAATTTAAAAATTTTCTTTATTTCTAATCAAATTCTTAAGGTGGAAGATGGAATCTGATTAGTTCTAAAATTTTAGGGAATATAATTGTCTATAAATCGTAACTATTTAAAAAATATTAGCCCTAGTGTAAATTATCGAAAGAAAATAGAATTATAAAGTGCAATATCAATCAAATAAACCAATCAAAAGGAGTAGACACCTTCGAAGCAGACTTGAAGTTTATTATAGATTAATGGTAACATCAGAAATCAGAAAATTATATTTAATAAATTGTATCAAGAAACTGGTTTCACTATATTGAAAAAAAACCCAAAGATTCTTATCACACACGACATACTAAAGATCCAAATGAATTAAAGGCCTAAATAGGAATATTGTAACTAAAAGTTCAATATAAAGAAATTTATAATTTCCTTATGACCTCACATCAGCAAGTATTTCTTAAATAAGACCTCCAAAGTGATTCTCTTGCCTCAGCCTCCTGAATAGCTGGGATTACAGACGCCAGCCACCATGCCCGACTAATTTTTTGTATTTTTAGTAGAGGCAGGGTTTCACCATGTTGGCAAGGCTGGCCTCAAACTCCTGACCTCAAGTGATCTGCCTGCCTCGGCCTCCCAAAGTGCTGGGATTACAGGTGTGAGCCACCATACCCGGCCGGTTAATCCAATTTATTTAGGAGACTGAATAAATTAAACTTTGTATATTCATAGAATGAAATACATGCAGTTCTCAGACATCATGAAGTACATTTACATATAGCAACATGATTAGATTTCAAAAAGCTATTTTGAATGAAAAAATTAAAGTATTTATGTAAGTTAAAATAAATATAAACACTAACTCGTAACTATATATCATCCTAGTCCACATATATACATAAATACACGTATTGAATAAGAATTGAAACACTCTGAGAAATAACTAGTATGGAATGGTAGGTACGTATTGGGAAAAGAGGAAGGAGAGTATGGGTGGGAAATAATTTTCGTTTAAGTGTAACAAAAGAGTTCTGTTTCATATATGACCAAGTAACTTCTGGCTCTCTTTCAGACAGCAATGTTCAACTCTGAATGAAATGCCAAAAACAAGTACCTGAAAGCTAAAGACAGTGAACAAAAGCAGGCAAGTTTTGGTGGGAAGATGAAACTTGGAAGAAGGTGCCATTAAGAGGAGGTAAGTTTCCTGTTTTTGATGTGTTAACCTGAGGGCAGTCCACTAAGAGAGTAGCTAAAACACAATAGAAATAGAAAGCCATCTTTTTTTTTTTTTTTTGGCTTCAACAACCTGAGAGCAGAGTCTGCAGCAACACAGTCACTGGAAGGAGGGGGAAATCCTAGAACACAGAGAGACAGAGAAGGTCATGCCCCAATTTCTGAGTATGAACTTTGCTTAGATCTCTAGCTGACCCCTGAAGCACACCTATGGGGTAGACACAAAGCAGTCTGCAGCTAGTCAGAACTCAACTGAGATGTGAGTTACTTATAACCACAGGTTGGGTCAGTTTGCAGTTTGAGTTGAACCAAGTTAATCGATTGCCTGCCACAACAAAAACATCGACACTGTTCTGAGGAGTAAAACAGAATCCGTGATCTCCACAACGTAACAGTCACAATGTCCAGGACACAATTCACAATTACTCAGCATAGGAGGAACCAGAAAAATGCAGTCCTTTGCAAAAGATAAGACAATTAATGGAAACCAACCCTGAGAAAACATAGATGTTGGCCTGATCAGATAAGGACTTTGAAACAGCTATTATAACTATGCTCAATGAGGTAAAAGAAAATATGTTGTAATGAATGGAAGATAAGAAATCTCAGCAAGGATGGAGAAATATTTAGAAATGTTGATGAAAAGAGTCAAACTCTGTAAAATATTTGAATAGCTTTATTCTGAGCCAAATCTGAGTGACCATGTGACACAGCCCTCAGGAGGTCCTGAGAACATGTGCCCAAGGCGGTTGGGGTTCAGCTTGGTTATATATATTTAGGGGAGGCATGAGATATCAATCAAATACATTTGAAAAATACATTGGTTTGTTCCAGTAAGGCAGGACAATTTGAAGTCGGGGGGATGATGCTTCCAGGCTATAGGTAAATTTAATCATTTTCGGATTGACAATTGGTTGAGTTTGTCTAAAGACCTGGAATTAATAGAAGAATTTGAGCAAGATAAAAAAACCAGAGCTTAGTCCTCAGAAAGAACCAAACAAATTTTACAAAAGAACAAACAATATCTGAGATAAAAATATATCTCTTAATTCACTACGCTAAACTGCCCCCCTGCTTTTCAGTGTTTATCTGTAAGATCAAGTTTATGTTTATCAATTGTGTTTAGACCTTGTCTCCATTTACTAAGTTAAGGTCTTTTTGATTTATAAGTTTCTGAAAGAGGCCTAATAAAAATTCCCACTATAGCTGTGGCTATATCAATTTTAGCTTGTGATTCTGACTGTTCCCACTTATGTATGTTGAGATTTTTTGCTAGGGCCATTCACATTTATTATTATTATATCTTCTTTGTAAATTGTTCCTTATGTAGCATCTCACTTTATCCTTATTTATGTCTTTTCTTAAATTCTATTTTCTTTACTTTTTAACATCAATATTTTGTCAAAATTTAGTAGAGTAAAATGTTTAAGAAAATCAAGGAAAGAAAATATGAGCCAGAAATTTTATAAGAAGACAAACTGACCTTTCATTATAAGAGTCACAGGCAAATTCTAATGAAAACATTAGAATTCAGGGACTATTTTGCCCGGATCCTTCCTAAGGAATCTACTAAACAGCATGAACATTAAACAACCAACGTAATTGAAAAGTTTGATATAAGGATTTATGGTAAGAATGAATCATATATTTATTTACAGAAATAAGTCTAAATTATGCTTACAAGGAATAGAGAATAGTATGCAATGGTTGTGTGCTCTGACAATGTAGATATAGTACAACTGTAAAAAATTGGTGGGGGAGTGGGGAAAGCTATGAAAAGTAGAATTAGCTTGTTGTTTGCCTTATAGTTATTAACCGAAGTAAAAGGACATTACTTCAAATCAGATATTGAGGAAAAGGGAGAGTTGGGGCAAAAGAGGTTTATAGTTACTTTCAATATTGCTCATTAGAGGGAAGCAATAGTCATTTACCAAGAAAAAAAGTAAAGAAGGGTTATATAAATGGATTAAAATAGACATAATCATTAGAACAAAAATATAAATTTCACTAAATAACAGTAAAAAATCAAGCAAACTAGACCCTATAAAGATATGAATATATATGATTATAACATAAAACAATATGTCATACTGACACCAAACATGTTTACCACATCAATAAATATAAATTAGCTTATCTCACCAATTAAAGTATATTTTCAGGTCAGGTACAGTGGCTTATGCCTATAATCCCAGCACTTTGAGGCAGGAGGATCACTTAAGGCCAGGAGTTTGAGACTAGCCTGGGCAATATGGCAAGACTCTGTCTCTACAAAATACATAAATAATTCGCTTTGGGAGGCTGAGGCGGGCAGATCACTTGAGGTCAGGAGTTTGAGGACATCCTGGCCAACATGATGAAACTCTGTCTCTACTAAAAATACAAAAATTAGTTGGGCATGGTGGCGGGCAGCTGTAATCCCGGCTACTCGGGAGGCTGAGGCAGGAGAATTGCTTGAACCTGGGCGGCGGAGGTTGCAGTGAGCCAAGATTGCGCCATTGCATTCCATGCACTCCAGCCTGGGCGACAGAGCAAGACTCTTAATTATATGTAATTATATACATTATATATTAGCCAGATGTAGTGGTATGTGCCTGTAGCCCCAGCCATTCAAGAGGCTGAGGCAGGGAGATGACTTGAGCCCAGGGAGCCATGTTTATGCCACTGCACTCCAGCCTGGGGTACAGAGAGAGACCCTGTTTAAAAAAAAAAAAAAGTCTTTTTAGATTGGTTAACAAAGCCAGATCCAACACTGTGGCTTACATAAGAGACATACTTACAACACAGATTCAGAAAGATTTTTCATAAAAGAAGAATGGTACTTAATAATGAGAGATTAAACACCTCCCCAAGATTGGGACCAGTCAAGAATGTCCTCTTTCACCACTCCTATTCAACAATGTAGTGGAAGTCATAGTCAGTGCAATAAAACAAGAAGGAGAAATAAGAGAAATATATATTGGAAAGGAAAAAGTAAAGCTGTTTTTATTAACAAATTACATGACTGTCTATATAGAATCTACCCAAAGAGTCTACGGAAAGTTCTTGGAACTACTAAGTAAATATAGCAAGGTTTCAGGAAACAAGGTCAATATATAACATTTAATTGTTTTCCTATATACTAGCAATGAACAATTGGAATTTGAAATTACAAAAAAGAAAGCCATTTACAATAGCACCAAAAAAGTGAAGTACCTAAGTATAAATCTAACAAAATATATGCAGGATCTGTATGTAGAAAGCTATGAAACATTAATGGAAGACATTTAAAAAAATCTAAATAAATGGAGAGATATTCCATGTTCATGGATTGGACAGACTAAATATTGTTAAAATGTCAGTTCTTCCCAACTTGATTTATTGATTCAATACCATTTCAATAAAAATCCCAGCAATTTTTTTGTAGCCATCAACAAACTGACTGAAATTTTATATGGAAAGGTAAAGGAAGCAAAATAACTAACCCAATTCTGAGAAAGAAGAACAAAATTGGAAGAATCTCATTGTCCCACTTCAAGGCTTACTGCAAAGCTGCCGTTATCAAGACAATGCAGTATTGGTGAAAGAATGAACACATTAATCAAGTGAACATAGTAGCCAATAAATAAACATATACAAATATTATCAACTGATTTTTGACAAAGGCACAAAGGCAATTTAATGGAAAAATGAGTCTTTTCAACAAATAGTACTGGAACAATTAGATGTTCATACTAAAAAAATGAGCCTAGACACAGATCTCACAATTGACAGAAAAGTTAACTCTAAATGGATCACAGACCTAAATATAAAATCTAAAATTTCTGGAAGAAAACATGCATGAAAATCTATGTGAACTTGAGCTGTTGATGAGGTTTTAGAAATAATATAAAAAGCACAATCCATGAAAGAAATACTGGTAAGTTAGCTTTTACTAAAAATTAAAGCTTCTGCCCTATGAAAGACACTGTTAAGAGGATGCAGAGATAAGCCATAGAGGGTGAGAATATATTTTCAAAGCACTGATCTGGTAAAGGACTTCACCCAGAATATACAAAGAACTCTTAAAACTCAACAATAGGACAAAACAATTTTAAAATGTGCAAAAGATCTGAATGGACACCTCACTAAAGAAGATACACAAATTATAACTAAATATATAAAAAAGACACTCAATTTTATTTGTCAGGGAGACAAAACAGCAATGAAATACTATTACATATCAATTAGAATGGCTAAAACTAAAAAATAAAAAACCTGACAATACCAGTTGCTGGTGAGAATGTAGAGCAGTAGGATTCTCACTCATTGCTGGGGGGAATCCAAAATGGCACAGCTACTTTGAAAGACACTTTGATAATATCCTATAAAGCTAAACATAGTCTTACCATTCAATATAGCAATTTTTCCCTGTGTACGTATCCAGTTGATTTGAATGCTTATGTCCACACAAATACCTGCACATGAATGTTTATAGCAGCTTTGATCATAGTTGCCCAAAACTGGAAGCAACCAAGAGGTCTTCCATAGGTGAATATAGGTACATTGTAGTACATTGATATAGTGGGATAATATTTAGCAATAAGAAAAATGAGCTATCAATTCATGCAACAATGTAGGTGAATCTTAAATGCATAATACTAAGAGAAAGAAGCCCATCTGAAAAGGCTATGCACTGTATGATTGCATTACTATGACATTCTGGAAAAAGGTGGTTCTATAGAGATCAAAAACTAATCAATGGTTGCCAGAAGTTTGGGGAGGGGAGAGAGTTGAATAGGGGGACTTTTTAGGTCAGTGAAATTACTGTGTATGATACTGTTGTGTATACATGAAACTGCAGAAGTTCTTTGAATCTTATAACACAAAAGAGTGGATCTTTTTTTGTTTGTTTGTTTGTTTGTTTTAAGACAGAGTCTTGCTCTGTCGCCAGGCTGGAGAGCAGTGGCGTGATCTCGGTTCACTGTAACCTCCGCCTTCTGTGTTGAAGCAATTCTCCTACCTCACTCTCCCAAGTAGCTGAGACTACAGGGGTGCACCACCACGCCAGCTAATTTTTGTATTTTTTAAATAGAGACGGAGTTTCACCATGTTGACCAGGATGGTCTCGATATCTTGACTTCGCGATCCACCCACCTTGGCCTCCCAAAGTGCTGAGATTGCAGGCGTGAGCCACTGTCCCTGGGTGAGTGAATCTTAATGTATGCAAGATAAAAAAATCAATTAGGGGATTGAGGGACTAAAGGGTAGAACACAGTGTTTTAACTGTATTACAAATTTAACTGTATTACAAATGTATGACATAACCTTGCTGGAGAAAGCTGCTGACCTAAGCTGCTTTGGAAATTAATAGAGTCTGTAAGACGAAAGACAAAAAGAACTGCTTATAAACACTGTACTCTCAGTTAACAGTTCTGAAACCATTGTGTGTGTATGCTGGGGGGTGAACACATAAATAAATAAATAGATGACAGGTGGTGGGAACCAGATTCCTCATTATCGATGTGGTAGGTGAAGACTAGTGTGTGAACTGTGTAGTGATGGATGAGAGAAATATCAGTATGAGCCCATGTTTAGCTTAATATAGATTGAAACATATTTTATGTATAATTATAGATATGCATGTATTACTGGCTAGTATCATACATATATTTCTTTTTTTTCTTTTTCTTTTCTTTTTTTTAGAGATGGGGTCTTGCTATGTTGACCAGACTGATCTCAAATTCCTGGTCTCAAACAGTCCTCCCATCTCAACCCCCCAAAGTGCTAGGATTATAGGCATGGGGCACCATGCCTGGCCAGTATTTCTGAGCACAGTCTTCTGAGAGGGCCTAGAAGCAAAGACACCCCAATCGTAACAAACAAAGCCAGTGTCTAGATCTTTGTTTCCAATACCATTCTCCAGTAAAAGGAATCAGGGCTCCTTGGATAAATGGCTGATTCTAGGGTTGGGGTAGGGAATATACAAGATGAGCCTAAAGCATCTTATAGTGTCAGAAAGCAAGAAATGCTCAAAAGAAGCAAACAAACAAAGGAACACAGGAACCAATGGAAAGAGCTAATGGCCAAAGTAGAACAGTTTGAGTAACAAAATAATGTACTGTTGGATTATGTCTCAAAGTATGAAATAAATATCTATGAATTCACACTGATGTAAATGAATTATTGAATAAACAAATATGTGAGGGATAACAGGCAAATCTCTTGTACAGAAGAATTCCAGATAATGTATGCAGATTCTTCCCACTCAAGGAGATGGAACAGAACTGCCCAATCTTTAAGTGTGGAATTGAACTAGTGACCTCTTTAGGAAGAGTACAGTAAAGAGCAGGGTGGGGCAGAAGGAAGAGTAATCTTACTGTGGAGAAACCTGACGAACATCAGCTCAGCCAAGTGATCAAGATTGACATCATCAGTGATGTCATATTGACGGCATGCATCCTTGATGTGATGTGATGAGTGGAAGACCACTTAGCTCTGTGCTCTTCCTTCCCTAAACCCATGAACTCTTTTTAACCATGAGAAAAACAACACACAAATGAACATGGAAGGAGAGTCTACAAAATACCAGACTACTGTTCCTTAAAACTGTCAATGTCATCAAAAACAAGGAAAGCCTAAAGAGAAGTAACAATGAAATGTAATGTTGGCTGGGTGCAGTGGCTCACGCCTGTAATCCCAGCACTTTGGGAGGCTGAGGCAGGCGGATCACTTGAGGTTAGGAGTTTGAGACTAGCCTGGTCAACGTGGTGAAACCCCATCCTACCAAAAAATATAAAAATTAGCCGGGTGTGCTGGTGCATGTCTGTAATCCCAGCTACTCAGGAGGCTGAGGCAGGAGGATCACTTGAACCTGGGAGGCAGAAGTTGCAGTGAGCTGAGATAGTGCTACTGCACTCCAGCCTGGGAGTCCTAATTCATGTTGAAAAACACAACAAAAAGAAATTTATGGATTTCCTCTACACATAAAATATATACTTTAACTCAAAAGCTTGCATTTTACCTAAGGGAAACACTAAAGGCTTTGTCACCAAAATCAGGAACAAGACAAGGATGCCAATGTAATGAGATAGTCATTACATTGAACATTGGGATGGAGGTGTTAGCTAATGTAGTTAGAGAAGAGAAAGCAATTTGAGACACTGGAATTGAAAAGGAAATAAAATAATCTTTATTTTCAGATGCAATGATTATTTATCTGAAAAACCCCAAATTATCAATGGAGAAATGACTACAAATAATAAAATAATTTAGCAAAATAGTGGGAAATAAAATTAATATATAAAAAAATCAATAGCTTTTGTGTATATAGACAAAAAACAGAGAGAAGCTAAAATGGAAGGGACAATCCAATATATGGCAGCAAAATGATAATAAAATACTTAAGTATACATTTAGCACAAGTATCCAAGATTTATATGAGGAAAACTCGCAAAACACTACTGAAGAAAACAAAATTGAACAAATATAAAGGAAACCATGTCCTTGGATAGAAAAAACATCATAAGGATCTTGTTTAGTCTTCCAAAGTTAACTTATACATTTAATACAATCACAATAACAATGTCCTAACTATCTTTTGGGCCAGACAGGCCAGTTAGAAAGCTCACTTGAAAGGATAAATAGAGAGAATGGTTACAAAATGTATGGGGAATAGAAAAGCCAAAAGTGTTGGGTGTGGGTAGGATTAACTCTACTAGATATTAAAACTTACTTGTAAAAATCTTTATAATTAAAGTAGGATGGTATTGATGCATGAATAAAAAGACAATGTAACAGAATTGAAAATCAGAAATAGACCTCATTATATATACATATTTAGTATGCTATGGAGGCCGCACTAAAAATCAGTGAGGGTATAGGATGGAATTTTTAATAAGAGGATTAGGATAGTCGGAGAGCCATATGGAAAAAGTTATATGAGATTGATATCTTATACCATTCAACAGGATAAATTCCAAGTAGATCAGATATTTATAGACAATGTAACTTTACAAGTAAAAAAAATGAGAAAATGTGGATGAATACCTGTATAATCTTTGAGCGGGAAAAACTTTCTAACTATGACTTAACACCCAGAAACATGTTACAAGGGAAAAAGTAATGCCAACTGTTCTTTCCTCCATCGTTTTCGTTGATAATTTATTCCTTTGTGCTCTTATAGTCTCATATGCGTACCTTTGTAATAATATGTGCTACACTGTTGTATCTCCTTATGCGTCTGTGCCTTCATTAGACTGATAGACATTCTAGAGGAGATTCCTTCAGAGAGTCCCTCATTCGAGAGGAGAATCACCTCAGGCTGAATCCACCTACTTTGGATTGCTGATATGTCACAAGATTCCAGTCCTGACAGCCAAGCAGTTCTGTGGTTCATATCCCTGGTCTGACATTTCCACTGAGACACTACCAACCTTGGTTAGAGTTGGCTCCTTTGAGAGTGGCCAGAGAGCTTCTTTGTCAGAAGGAATTTTACTGATGGCAGAGTTTTGGAAATTTATTAACCCCATCCTCTATACCATACTTATTTTTGCATCTATTTTCTACTTGGAACCCTTAATCAAGATCACATTTGTCTAAGCCATAAGTAACTGCAAATCAGAATTTTTCTTAGAATCCTATGGCCAGATAATCTCATTTATTCCAAAATCAGTGTCTCACTTGGATTCTACTCCTCAGCTTGAGCTCTGCATATCCCAGTGTCTTTAAGAAGTCTCCACTTGGAAATCCTCACTGGTGGAGGTGAGCTGAACCCAGCCTTTGCTAGCTTATGAAAGCCTGTTCATGCACATTTCTTTCCAACTGCTTATTCAGTGACATCATCTTGGTAGCTTGAAATAGGCCAGGATGGGTACATTTGCGTCATGGAAATCATCAAAGGCTGTAAACAGGATGTTTGTTTTTGTTTTCTGGGAGAGCAGGTTTGTCAGTAGACCCCTGCTCGTAGGAATCTCAGTCAACTTGTCCAATTGGAATGTCAACTTGTCCAATTTTCTTCTTCTAAATGTCTCCTGCTTCCTCTTCTCCCCGTCTTTGTGAATGGTGTCCCAAATCAGAAACTTGGCCACTGTGTTTGACTCACTGTGTCTCCTCTCCTTAAGCTTCTATATGGTCATCCTCAGACAGGATTGAATCAATGTACAGAGCCTGCTAGTTGTCTCTTTCATCAGTTGTAATAAAACTTGTAGCTGGGCATATGTTAGCTGAGATACACAACCTTTCCTGGCCTCGGTTGTATTTGAGTGTGGCCAGGACACTGAGTTCTCTGGTACGTGAACAGAGGCCATGTGTGTCATACCTCCTCCAGGTTCTCTTTCCTCTTACTATTTGTGTAAAATAGAGGGGGCAGCAGCCTAGCTTAGACCACAGAGGTGATGACAATATCCCAGAACAGGGGGTTCTTAAAAATTTTTTTCTTTGTGACTTGGGCCCTTTGCAGTCCTATGACCTCTTTTCCAAATGCATAAAATAAAATGTATAGAGTTACAACTAAGGCCAATTATACTGAGGTACAATTATCAACATTTTAAATAACCTAATGTGTTATATAGTCATATGGCAATTTTTTATTAACACACTAAATAACAAAATTTAGCAGCCAGGTCTTATAGTTACAGTAATTTCGAAGCAATAATTATGAGTGATATTTCAAGATTCTTTATTAACTGTATTATGATATGAAAATATCTGTAATTTCAACTTGCTTGACTAAGCCACAGGCATTGCTAATACTACTGTGATTTGTTGTCACTATTCATCATTGAAGAGATTGCTAAACTTCATTTAGAAGCTAGTGAAAATAAAGATGTAATTTTTTTCCCTCTCAGGTTCACAGGCCTCCTAAATTCTGTCCATGGGCCCATTTGTGGGCCTGCCAACCCTAGAATAAGACCACTGGCAGAGGATAGCAGAGCTTGATGTCTGGCTTCAAGGTGCACACCCTAACTAGATGGTTACATGAGACATAAATCCCTATCTTGTTTTCTTATTTAAGTCATTGCATTTTGGGAGTCCTTTTTTTTTTTTTGATGGCAGTCCAGCCTGTCTACATCTACCTATTAACCTATTAAGTATCTCTTCGATTTGTGGTTCTTTTTTTGTCATCACTGTTGCAGTCTGGTATAGGTATTGCTGGGGCATTAACTGGGAATTATTTCAGCTTTGTTTTTATAGCATTACTGAGGTATAATTTACATGTAATAAGAATACATTATTATTATTATTATTATTATTATTATTATTATTATTATTATTTTGAGATGGAGTCTTGCCCTGTTGCCCAGGCTGGAGTGCAGTGGTGAGATCTCGGCTCACTGCAACCTATGCCTCCCGGGTTCAAGTGATTCTCCTGCCTCAGTCTCCTGAGTAGCTGGGACTCCAGGCACGTGTCACCATGCCCGGCTAATTTTTTGTATTTTAGTAGAGACGGGATTTCACCATGTTGGCCAGGATGGTCTCGATTTCCTGACCTTGTGATCTGCCCTCCTTGGCCTCCCAAAGTGCTGGAATTATAGGCGTGAGCCACCGCACCCAGCCAAGAATACATGCGTTTTAAGCGCAGTGTTGTATGAATGTTGGCAAATGTAGACACCAGTGTACCCGCCACAATCAATAAGTAGAATATTACTACCACCCCAAAGTTCCATTTCTTAGTCAATTCTGTCCTCCTCCTGTGCATGCCCTTCTGCCCATGCCTAACGTGTTTCTGGCCCCGGACAATCACGGATTTAGTTTCTGGCACTACAGGTTAGATTTGTTTTTCTAGAGTTTCACATCAATAGAACCATGTAGAATGTACTCTTTTGTATCTGGCTTCTTGGATTTAGGATTATGTTTTTGAAGATTCATCGATGTTGCATTAATCAGTAGTTTGTTCCTTTTCATTATTGAGCAATATCTCATAATATTTTATCTATTCCTCATTGGATAAATATTTGGGTTGTTTCAAGATTGGGGCTATTGTGAACAGAGCTGCTCTGAATATTCATATATGGTTCTCCATACGGACAAATGTTTTAATTTCTTTTTGGTAAATACCCAAGGGTGGAATAACAGGGCCATATGGTAAGTAAATGTTTAACTTTTGACAACTCTATAAAAAGCCTACTGGAATTTATTGCTCTTAATCTGTAGGTAAATTTGGGGAGAATTGCTGTAGTAACAATATTGAGTTTTCCAATTCATGAAAACAGTTTATACCTCTCGGTTTGAATTTATGGAGACTTGGTTTTATGTACTTTAAGGTGGGTCTTGAAAAGCCTGGGCTTTTTACCACGCTCCTCTCTTTTACTGGAACTCGAAACCTACAAACTCTGTTTCCTCCTTCAGTGAGCAACAGATGAAATCTCCATTCATCCATCTGTTGTTCTGTGCTACACTTTGTGGAGTCTTCCTTGGGTACACAGAGCTCAGGGATCAGTCAAAGATATGAGAGTAGATTTGGGGGCTGCTGCTTCTAAGGCCTTTCTCCTGGAATTTCCCTGGTCAATTGCCTTGAACTCCATCCTATGACATCTACAGGCTGCAAATCTGCAGTTTTCTCCTTGAATTCAAGTTGCTTTGCACAATATACACTGAGGTATATTGTCAGGATAAAAGTCCTTAAAGCTGACTCCCAGGCAGCATAATTTGCTACTTTTAAGTGTCAAATTCGCTCCAGTTTCTGCCAGTTGTTGGCCTTTTTCTAGTGCTTTCATATCATTTTTTAAAATGTATTTTTTCCAGAGTTTAATACTGTTCTATGAGAAATATTAGTCTCATCTAAGCCACTCTGCCATTTTTTTGCAGCTGGAACTTCCTAGTCCATTTATATTTCATATTATCATTGATATATCAATGTAATTTTATCTTACTATTTGGTTTTTGTTTGTCCCAACTTCTCTATTCCATTTTCTCCCTTTTTGACTTTTTTTGAGACAGAGTCTCACTCTGCTGCCCAAATTGGAGTGCAGTGGCGCTATCTTGGCTCACTGCAACCTCTGTCTCCCAGTTCAAGTGATTATAGTGCCTCAGCCTCCTGAGTAGCTGGGATTACAGACATGAGCCATCATACCTGGCCAATTTTTTTGTAGTTTTAGTAGAGCTAGGGTTTCACCATGTTGGCCAGGCTCGTCTCGAACTCCTGACCTCAAATAATCTGCATGCCTCGGCCTCCCAAAGTTCTGGGATTACAGGCGTGAGCTACCATGCCCAGCCCCTTTTTGACTTCTTGTGTATTAATCAAAAATTCTAAAATTATTCTATTTCCACTCTCATTTAGCTTGTTATACAAACTACTTTAACAATTTCTACTCTATTTTGGAAATTTCAATATGCATCTTTGACTTAATGAAGTCTAATATAAATTGGTACTTTTACTAATCATTAGGAAATGAGGGACCTTAGAAAACTGTACTCCATTTACATTTAACTCCTTCACATTTTCTTGCTATTGTCAGGCATTTTAGTTCTAGAACTATTTATTTTATTTTATTTTATTTCTTTTAGAGATGGAAAAGAAATATGTTGACTAGGTTGGACTGGAACTCCCGGGCTCAAGTGATCCTCCTACCTTAGCCTCCCATGTAGCTGGGACTATAGGCACTCACCACTGACTGGTTTAATTCTAGGAATATTTAAAACACCACAATATATTATATATTATTATATGTGTGTGTGTGTGTGTGTGTATATATATATATAAAACCCTTGTTCATTTAGATTTGTACATTTAGTTTCCTTCTTTTTCATTCTTCTTTGCCTTTCTCTACTGTCATTTGGGAGAATTTATCTCCTGCTTCAAGAACTATCTTTAATATTCTGTAAGACATCTTCTAGTGACAAATTCTCAAGGTTACATTTTTAAAAATCTTATTTTGCTTTCATTTTGAGGGTTACTTTTGCTGGCTATACAATTCTAGATTGACAAGTGTTATTTATTTGTTTTTGTTTTTGGTAGTTAAGAGCATCAGCACTTTGAATATGTTACCTAATTTTCCTTCTATTTCCATAACTGCCCTTTGTTCCTCTCTTGCTTTCTCTCTAGATTCTAGATCTCTCAACTTCTCACTGCCCCAGTTGCTCTGTGATGCTTAACAGATCAAATATAACATTCTCTAGCTTTTCTAGTTGCTCTCAAAAGGAGATTATAAGCGAGTCTGCTATTTTGGGAAACATAAATTGTATTTATAATTATAAATATAAACTATACACCCATCTATGTATATGTGTTTATGTGTGTATGTATATACACACATATATATATGCACGTTCTATATGTTTTTATTTTTTTTCATTTTCCAAACAAATGTCTGTGGCTGATATGTAGAAATATAAGTGTTTCATTTTAATAGTGCTTTTATATAGTCACACATAGAGAACAAAGATGATTAGAAGTGGCCATATTGGATACGTTTGCCTTGTTTTCATTGCTAGTTTCAACATTTTACTACGTGTGATTAAATATATGATGTTGGATTTATGATATTTGCTTTTCTTAATGCCTTTTATTAGATTGAGGAAGTTCTCTTTTACGAAAAAGTTTGTGAAGTGTTTCTATTACTAATGGAAGTTGAGTTATTGACAAAGGCCTTTTCTGATTCATTGAGGTAATTATATGAATTTTTAAACTTTTATGTTTAAATATGATGTATTACATTAGTATATTTTCTAAAGCTAAACAATCCTCCTGTTACTGACTCCAGCTGAACTAGGTCATAATATAGATTGGCTATTTATACATAACTCTTGTACTATGTAAGAGTCCAAATTAACATGATCGTTTTGAAAGCAGAATGGCAATATTTTTGTTAGTTTGTGTTTATCTATGCCCTATGTCCAAGCAATTCAATCTGGATACATCACAGGGGACTTCTCAGTCAGGTCCATAAAGAATCACATACAAAGTTTGTCTTCAGTTGATTATATATATAGGTGTAGTTGTAGGGAATTAAATAGACTTTAATATGTATTACTATGAAATGGTTAAGAAACAAGTAGTGGATGTGTATTGTGGGACACTATCCAGCAGATAGATGCAACTCACTAGATTTATCTGTAACATGAAGGGCTCGTTAAAACAGCTCTAAGTGAAGAAAGAAAGAAACATTATAAATCTTTATCACAACATTTTTATGTAAATTAAAAATACACATACAAAGCACAATACATGGATACACACATATTCAAAGATACAAATTAAAAAGGAATTCTTCCTGCTTTTCTGGCTTTGTTTATGGCTCATCCTGCTGCCCACCTGGGATGGCCTGCCCCTGCACCAATCTAGACTCTATAGTCAGTGAATCCCCGACTCAGGGGCAATCTCTACAGGAAACTTTCCAGCATGACTCTAGACCACAATGATCTTTCCCATATTTTGAATTCCTGTGACATATTCATACATTTCCCACCCAAACAATGTCATACATAAAACAAGGCAAAGAAATATCAGCTGTAAACAGGTATTTTTGATGTCCTTCTTCCTCTCCCCAACTAGATGTTAGGTTGAGTGACTGTATCCGTGCTTGCTTTCCACAGAGCACTGGGGACTTTTGCTGGTCAGTTATTAGAGAAATATTTTATCTTGATGCTGTCTCACCATCAAAACCAGCCTATCCTTGTCAGTAAGAAAGGCTCTCACTATCAGTTTTTTTTTTGTTTGTTTCCTACACTTTCTTCTGAGCTCTCTCCCTTTTCTTCTCTTTCTCTGACTTGGGAGAACCCCTCGGCAGACACAGCCTTTCTAATTTCTTTTGCTTTCTTCTTCCCTGCCCTCCACTGATCACTGGCAAGATTAGAGATAGAGAAGGGCAGTCTCCATAGTTTTGCTTTTGCACCTGTTTTAATGATCTTTCCTATCTGGGTGGCTGGAAAAGTACCTGTGAGTTCTTAACTGGCTCTTGTGGCTGTGTAAAACTTGTTTGTTTCTTGTCTGTGAACACATGTATTTTCATCAATCTGTTTTCCTTGTCAATTGGCTTATCTTGGGGTGTAGATTTGAAGAGGCAACAGTTAGATGACAATTAGATAATTCCACAGCCTTTGTTAACTGGTGTTTCTCAGGTATTCTTTGAGATTCCTTCTCTCTCCGTGTTACTGGTGACCCTTGGGAATAGAAAACCCCTTAGTTCTGAAACAGCTGTGGTCCTTGAAGTCATAGTGTAAAAATACCCCAAGTGACTCTATGGATAGGCTTTCCTCAGAAAATCTGAAGTCTCGCGACAACTCCAAACAAGAGAACACATTGTCAGTGGACACCATGCAGAGAACTGGTGGGTGATTGAGAATTCTTTTTTGTGGGGCACTTTTGCAGGCTTGATGAACTTTGGGGCCTCTCTGTCATATTTTGGATATATTCTCCTATAGCAGAGAACATGTCTTTATTTGTGTAAAAAAGCCCTTTTTACACAAAACCATCTGTTTAAATAGGTGCTTGTTACATTCCACTTACTCCCTGGCAAATGTAAAATGAATCATTGTATTTTGTTTGTTAGCTATAGACTGAATCTTTAACATATACTAGACATAATTCCTGGTGCTGTGAACAAGGCACCTAGTGAACAAATACACGGTCCTTACTGTTAGAGAACCTAGAGTTTACTGTGAGTAGAACAGGTAAAAATAATATATACAACTAGATTAATGAAATTTTTTGGATAGTGATACATACACTCATGAAAAGGAAACAGTGAAGTAATTAAGAATAATAGGGAGATGGAGTGATCTAGTTTTAGATTGTGTGGTCAGGAAAACTTATCTGAGATTTAAGTGACAAGAAAGACTCATCCTTACAGATCATGGAAAGGAGTTTGGAAACCATTACAGGATTTTATATAGGGATGTCAAATGGATCTCATTTACAGTTTAAAAAGCTCAGTCTGGCTACTGGGTGAAGAATGGGTTGTAGAAGTTTCAAGATTATGAGCAAAAGATCAGTTATTGCCTGAGTACAGGAAAGAGGTGACATAGTTTAGACTAAGATGGTAGCAATGGTGATAGAGAAGAGGAGAAAGATTCTCCACATGTATTCGATCAGTTATTGCCTGAGTACAGGAAAGAGGTGACATAGTTTAGACTAAGATGGTAGCAATGGTGATAGAGAAGAGGAGAAAGATTCTCCACATATATTCTAAAAAAATATGGCAGAACTTTGAGAGGAATGAGAGAAGTAGATGAATCAACGACAATTTATGACTGCCTGTATGAATCTTGGAAACATTTCTGAACTGGAGAAAACTAGGGACAAATGCATTTTGGAATATAAATCAAGAGTTCTACTTTTGATCATATTGAGTTTGAGATGCCTCTTAGATAGGTAAATGGGAAATTAAGTAGGCAATTAGATATGCAAGTCTTAAGCGCAATGGAGAAAGCAGAGCTGGAGACAAATACCTAGAAGTTACGGAAATCAGAGGTGGTATTTAAGCCAGGGAGTGGATATCACCGCAAATTAGCATATAGATAGAGCAAAGTAGATGCCTAGGAATGAACCCCAGGGTACTCCAACTTTAGAGGCCAAGCAGCAGAGTGGGGATTGGCCAAGGAAAATGGGAAGGAGTGACCAAGGAAGCAGGAGGAAAACACAGATAAATTTGTGGCACAGAAACAAAGGAAAGTGAGTGAGTGAATAAAGAAGGCACAGTCAATTGGGTCAAACACTACTGAGAGACTGAGTTAGATGAAGACAAAGAAGTAGCCATTGGATTTGACAACACAAAGGCCATCAGTACCCTTGGCAGGAGTGATTTAGAACGTAAGCCCAACTGGAATGTGTTGTAACAGACAATAGGAGGTAGCAAGGACAAAAACATATGGACCATGTTTTCAAGAAGGTTTTATGAAAAGGGGAGAAGATATGTGGCCATACCTCAAGAGAAACATACAGTATCAGGGGATCTCTCTCTCTGTCTCTCTGTCTCTGTATATATAGCATATTTGCACGCACATGGAGAATATTTATATTCTCTATACATACATATATATATATTTAAATTTATGTTTTCTTTTCTAAGATGCAAACTATTAGAGAGCAGTCTATTTGTTTCGTAAATAAATGACCCAGTAGAAAGGATTGGGTTGATGACTGTGTCAGTTAATGATTTATTGCCTCTTGACTCCAAATGTGGCCTTCTATACATTCTCTGCAATCATGGACAGAATTCCCTTGAGCACCCTCCTGTATAGTGAGCACATTGCTAACCTTTCTCAGCAGAGGACTTTGGAGGGGCATTGCAGAAAGAAGGAACTCTCCTGCTGTTTCTGGTGGCGGTGCAGTGGGCTAGTGTTTTTGGTATGGGGCCATCCAGTGGGGCTCTTCCCCAGCCATGTTCCCAGAATAAGCAATCTTTTGGCAACCTTGCAGCCTTATCCTGGCCTGGCAATAACCTTTCCTGGCCTTCCACATTAGCTACAGCACCCCAGCACTCCCTGTCTGTGAAGGCCTACTGCTTGCATGGGCACTCGATTCCCCATGCAGGCCCCCTGCACAGCTCATCTTTGTCCTGGGCCCTCACCCACTTGTCCACACCCCTGGTTCCTGGTTGCCTGCACCCTGTCTGGACTACGGAGGATTCCCTTCTGCTTGTCCAGCAACTGCAGACCAGCTCTAGCCTGGGAAAACCAACGATCTTCTCTGTTATACATTTCCCAATAAGGCTGAACCGCAGCCTTGGGGAGGGACCTTCTTCCAAGTTCCTTTTGGACACTGTCCCTCAGCCTTAGGCATACCACATAGAGATTTCTTTTATCTGATAGTCACTCATTTATCAGCGTTTAGTAATTCTTTATATCAAACTTCCCCTGTTTGGCCCACTGGGTGGTTTCTACCTCCTCATTGGACCCAGACTGTTAGTTACAATGATGGGAAAGATTATAACTGCAAGAATTCAACACAAACTGGTACTTAGAATATACTTTTTATCTTTTTAAATACCCTCTCTTGAAAAAAAAATACCTCACCTTGTCAGTTTCTTTTCAGTATATTCTTTAATATGCTTGCCTCTTATTAATAGTTTCCCTTGGACATTTTTACAATTTTTTTCTTTGTGGAGTATTTATCCAAAATGTTGAAGAATCCATTCAGCTCCAAGGGCTATATGTCAGTCATTTTTACTTTTTCCCTCTGTTGGAAGAGCAACTTGTACTTGCCATATATATATACTGGCCAATCATCTCAGACAGGAAATAAAGATATAAAACATCACACAGACATTGCCATAGCTAACTCTGTGTGTATATTGGTTTGGTTTTCAGAAGAACCATCAAACCTTTATGGATTGCCGCTAGAAAGTGCTAACTTCTGAGAATCATCATTCTGAATGTAGCTTTCTATCTGAGCTTACATTCCCTCTTAGAGTTCACATATTACAAATATATATCTTCTTTTCCTTTTCTTAAAAAAAAATCTTTGGGTCACATTCAAATTTCAGTTTCTGTGCTAAAATTATAGTGCTCTGTGTTCCCTTTAAACATTCTGCCCCTTTTGCAAGATCTTCAATGCCTTTTATCCATCCTTACCTCAAGTAGAAAGGGGTAGTGGAAAATCACTGTATTAATAAAAGAAAGCAGGTGCTGTTTTACCATTCTTGGAGCTTCACAACCCTTGGTCATTCTTATCTTAGCAGCTGTAGTAGTCCCTAGTGATGCTTGAGTTAAGGTACTGCTTCCCCCTCCCTTTATTTCCCCCTCTTTTCTTCACTCTCTTATTCTCTTTCATTCCCTCTTTCTTATTTTCCCTCTCCCCTTCCTTCCTCCTTCAACTACCCACCCATTGTAATTAGGATAAAATTTAAACTCCTTGCCATAGGTAATAAGGCCACATAAGATCTAGCTCCTGCTTATTTCTCTAACTTCTCAAGCCTCTGTCTTCCTCCATTTTGTCTCGTGACTGCCTCCTTTTTTTATCTTTTTTATCCTGCTTACAATGCTTCTCTTCTGAGATACTTTTCTAAACATCTAGTCACCTCCATCACCACCATGCCATTACACTATCACTGATGTGATATGCTTTGTTCATATGACTTTATCATGAATTATGGAATCATTTTATGTCTTTTTTGTTTATTATCTTTTTCCTTTATTGGAATATAAAGTCTTCGATGGTGAGATATCTTTGTCTTTTTGATGACTGTATACCTAAAGACTAGAACAATTCCTAGCGTATGGTAGGGATTTTAAAAAAAATCTTGACCATCTGAGTGTATATGGGGCATTGAACTATGAACTGTGATTATTGGCAAATAAATAGAAAATGTATTGTCTCCTGCCCCCCCTGAAAAAACCTGGATAAACATATTTAAGCTGCCCTATTGTAATTGTTTTTTTCCAGATGCAGCTACTCTTGCCATTCTGTCTATTCGGTCAGGGGCCCAGTGGTATCTGGGGCACGGTGAAGAGTACAAAATTAAGGAAGAATATGGTACCAAACTGCTTGACATTAATCACATTGCTCTCTTCAACTGAAATTCTCATATCCAACCCTCTTTTTTGATCAAGTCTTGGGAAGGCCTATTAAAATGCAAATGAGAGTAATTAAAATGTTAACCTACATATGTAGATTATAGGAACCATTGTTATTGATTATCTACATAATCGTTTTCAGACAATAGCAGCTCTCAAACATGTTTTAAGCCGCGGAATTTTTTCAGACAAAAAGCTGACCCAGGATTCCATATACATATAGGTAAGAGTGACTGATATTCTGGCTGAAGCAGTAGTATTGGAACTAGTACTCTGCCCCATGGGGTACCTCTCCTGACTCCTGCCCCTCAAGGTAGTACCCAAAGTACCACATGAGGGCCAGAGAGCTGAAGTTACTTATCCAGTCTTTTGTTGTTGTTTTTTGAGGCTGGGTTTTACGCTGTCACTCTGGCTGTAGTGTACGGGTGTGTCACTGCAGCCTCAAACCCCTGGACTCAAGTGACCCTTCCACCTCAGCCTCCAAATGAAGAAGGAATTAATGGAATCAACTACAACCTAATAATAGTAGTATTAGCAATTTTAAAATCCTCTTAAAGCTGCTGCAAAGGGTGACCCCCCCAACCCCACACTCAAGTTAAAAGGGAATATTAACAGCCTGTCTTCTCTCTGTGGACAGTGGACCTTATCTATACTCCCCAACTGCACATTCCTCAAAGTTTATTACAGGCCCAGAGAGTTCCTGCTTACCTTCCTGTATGGCTGCAGGGTCACAAGACTGGTAAGTTTAGGTTGAAAGACCTGTTTCTCTCAAGATGTAAGAAATGTTGTAATGCTGCCTTTGTTTCTTGCTTCTGTAACTCGCTTCCTGCCTCACGTGGTTCCTGCCTGAAGGTGTTTAAAAGTAGGAAAAGTCCTTTGTTCAGGGCTCAGACTTTCTGGAGGTATGTCTGGCTGAGCCGGTGATCACCTTAATTTAATAAACTCTTCTGAACCTTTTTTGGCCTCTCCAGTCTTTGATTGTCTTGCAACACAAAGTGCTAGGATTACAGGTGTGAGCCACTGCACCCAACCCTCCAAAGTCTTCAAATGATCAACAGCAACAAGACTAAAGACAAACTTCCTGAATTCTAATGCCCCGTGCTTTTACCTGTGTTATCCTATAAACCTGGATGAAAAATACTATAGAATCAGATTAGAGCCTAGTATCAGGAGTTCCTACAGAGAGAGAAAATTTAGAGGTTTTCAGGACCCACGTGTCCTTGCTTAGAATCCTCTCTATGACTATGGGAGAATTGCCTCACAAGACTTCTCTTCTGACTTGGAAATTCATCTAGACCTTGTCTTTAGTGATAGAAATAAACAAACAGGACTGCTTTCTCCAAATATTTATTTTAAAATTACTTTATCACTCTGAATTTTCATGCATCAGAGAGAACTTTTACCCATAGGTATCTTGACTTCCCATTGGTGAAGAGTGGTATGGCTCTGATCAAGAAGGGTAGACTCTTTTCATGAGTATTTTTAGTTTTACTTTTAAGTGAAAGCCCAGATTAAAAACATCTCATTTAGCTGAATTGGTGGCTTATGGATCAGCCATAATGTAGATTCTCTGCTCTTGCTAGTTGGGAATTCAGAGCCAAACAGCATCTAGCCTGCTAGTAGACAGTCAATAAATTTTTTTACTTAAGGGAATGAATTTCAGACTTTTGTGTTATTTAACAAATATAGTTTAGCAATATATTAATCTGATTTCCTACTACATGTTGAGGTGGGTGTACATCATTTGTGCCATATGCAATTGTTATATCCCAGGCATCAATGATACTCACATTAAGATCCTGGAAAATGTCCTTTATGATGAGATATTGAATGTAACCATGAAAGTCACTAAATCTTTCTGCATCATTGTACATCTCCCTGATGTTTTCTGTTTTGATGATAACCATAGTGTCTGGGCTTCTCAGAAGAAGACGCTTAATGGCTTTGTGGACATTGAGGGCCCTTCGGATAAAAACATCAATGGGAAAGGGTCTGAAATGCTGGCCCAGGGAAACAACAATGACAGTATTTTTTTCTCCTCCAGTTCTGTCAATGGCACGGGTGAGGTACTCCATCTCTTTGACTGAATAGGTCATTGATCCTACCAAGGGATAACAATGTTTTTGCCACTGGATGTTGATGTTGCTATCCAAATCCACAGCAAGCTGGTGTTGCAATTTTCCAGATTCATGCAGATCCACTGACTTCAGTGCTGATAACAAATAGGCAATCCCAAAATAAAATGAGGATATAGTTACCAAGATTGAGTAGATATAAAGATAGAAGAGATTTAATTGGTATAATTAAATAAGCTAATCATGTCTAATTTATTATAGGTTTAGATGAGGGGATGTTTTTGAAAATTATTTGAACAGTCAAAGTGTTACGTAGTTTCTTGGATTAAGATGGTGGATAGGAGGCACGACTAGCTTGCAGCTCCCACTTGGACAGACGGAGCAGCATGTGGAAACTCACATCATGAACTTTTGCTCCAGTAACTACCACAGGAACATACCAGGAAAGTCAGGAGAATCCATAGACCCTTTGAATGAACAGGATCACCACTGCAACCTCTCTGAGATGCTGAAAAACTGTGTCCCTAGGGCAAGTTTGCATCCTGCCTATAGGATGCTGATGTGCTCTTGAAACTGCCACCTCCTGGCTGGAGGCCAACCAACACAAAACCAGCACACTAAATAAAAACACAACTAAGGACCCTCACAGAGTCCACTTCACTCCCCTGGTAACTCCGCTGGAGCAGGTGCTGGTATCCAAGGCTGCAAGACTTGAAGATGGGTCACATCACAGGATTCTTTGCAGACACTCTCCAGTACCAACCCAGAGACCAGGAGCTCCACAGGGTAGCGAGACTCAGAAGAGCAAAAACAATCACTACAGTTTGGCTCTCAGGAAGCCCCATTCCTAGGGGAAGGAGGATTAAACCACATCAAGGGAGCACCCTGTGGGACAAAAGAATCTGAATAGCAGCCCTTGAATCCCAGATCTTCCCTCTGACATGTCTACCCAAATGAGAAGAAACCCAAAAACCAATTCTCGTAATACGACAAAACAAGATTCTTTAACTCCCACAAAAGATCATACCAGTTTACCACCAATGGATCTAAACGAAGAAGAAATCTCTGAATTGTAAGAAAAATAATTTAGAAGGTCAATTATTAAGCTAATCAAGGAGGCACCAGAGAAAGGTGAAGTCCAACTTAAATTAAAAACATGATACAGAATATGAAAGGAAAATTCTTCAGTGAAATAGATAGTATAAATAAAAAACAATCACAACTTCTGGAAATCAAGGATACACTTGGAGAAATGCAAAATGCACTGGAAAGTCTCAGCAATATAATTGAACAAGCAGAAAAAAGAACCTCAGAGCTAAAAGACAAGGCTTTTGAATTAATCCATCAAAGACAAAAAAGGATTTAAAAAAAATGAACAAATCCACCAAGAAGTTTGGGACTATACTAAATACCCAAACCTAAGAATAATTGGTATTCCCAAGGAAGAAGAGAAATTTAAAAGTCTGGAAAATATATTAGAGGGACTAATCGAGGAAAATTTCCCTGGCCTTGCTAGAGATCTAGACATCCAAATACAAGAAGCTCAAAGAACACCTGGGAAATTCATCACAAAAAGATCATTGCCTAGGCACATGGTAATCAGGTTATCTAAAGTCAAGAGGAAGGGAAAAAATCTTAATAGCTGTGAGGCAAAGGCATCAGGTAACCTATAAAAGAAAACTTATCAGATTAACAGCCGATTTCTCAGCAGAAACCCTACAAGCTAGAAGGGATTGGGGTTCTATTTTTAGCCTCCTTAAACAAAAAAATTATCAGCCAAGAATTTTGAATCCAGTGAAACTAGGCTTCATGAATTAAGAAAAGATAATCTTTTCCAGACAAATGCTGAGAGAATTTGCCACTATCAGCCAGCACTACAGTAACTACTAAAAGGAGCTCTAAATCTTGAAACAAGTTATCAAAATGCACCAAAATAGAACCTCCTTAAAGCATAATTCTCCCAGGACCTATATACAATAACACAATGAAAAAAAAAAAAAAAATCAAGGTATTCAGGCAACAAGTAGCACAATGAATAGAACAGTATCTTATACCTGAATACTAACATTGAATGTAAATGGCCTGAATGCTCCACTTAAAACATACGGAATGGAAGAATGGGTAAGAATTCACCAACCAAGTTTCTGTTGTCTTTAGGAAAGTCACCTGTTAATAACACATAAGGACTCACATAAACTTAAGGTAAAGGGGTGGAAAAAGATATTCCATGCAAATGGACACCAAAAGCAAGGAGTAGCAGCTATTCTTGTATCAGACAAAACAAACCTTAAAGCAACAGCAGATTAAAAAGACAAAGAGGGACATTATATAATGATAAAATAACTAATTCAACAGGAAAATACCAGAATTCTAAATATATATGCATCTAACACTGGAGCTCCCAAATTTACAATACAATTACTAATAGACCAAAGAAATGAAAGAGATGGCAACATAATAATAGTGGGGAACTTTAACATTCCACAGACAGCACTAGACTGGTCATCAAGACAGAAAGTCAACCAAGAAATAATGGACTTAAACTATACCCTACAACAAATGGACTTAACAGATATTTACAGAACATTCTACCCAACAACTGAAGAATATACATTCTATTCATTAGCACATGGAACATTCTCCAAAGTAGAACATATGATAGGCCACAAAACAAGTCTCAGTACATTTAAGAAAATCGAAAGTATATCAAGTACTCTCTCAGACCGCAGTGGGATAAAATTGGAAATAAACTCCAAAAGGAACCCTCAAAACCAAGCAAATACATGGAATTAAATAACCTGCTCCTGAATGATCATTGAGTCAACAATAAAATCAAGATAGAAATTAAAAAATTCTTTGAACTGAACCATAATAGTGATGTAAGCTATCAAAACCTCTGGGATACAGCAAAAGTAATGGTAAGAGAAAATTTCATAAACTTAAATGCCTGCATCAAAAAGTCTGAAAGAGCACAAATAGATAAACTAATGTCATATCTCATGGAACTGGAGAAACAAGAATAATCCAAACCCAAATCTGGCAGAAGAAAATAAATAATGAAGATCAGAGCAGAAGTAAATGAAACTGAAACAAAAATAATACAAAAATAAATGAAACAAAAAGCTGGTTCTTTGAAAAGATATATAAAATTGATAGACCATTAGCAAGATTAACTTAAGAAGAGAGAAGATCCAAATAAGCTCAATTAGAAATAAAATCAGAGATATCACAACTGATACCACAGAAATACAAAAGGCTATTCAAGGCTACTATAAACACCTTTAAACACATAAACTAGAAAACCTAGAGGGGATAAATTCCTGAAAATATGCAACCCTCCTAGATTAAACCAGGAAGATACAGAATCTCTGAACAGACCAGTAACAAACAGTGAGGTTGAAATGGTAATAAAAAAATTGCCAATACAAAAAGTTCAGGATAGATTCACAGCTGATTCTGTCAGACATTCAAAGAAAAATTGATACAAATCCTATTCACACTATCTCAAAAGATAGAGAAAGAGGGAATCCTCCCTAAATCATTCTGTAAAGCCAGTATCATCCTAATACCACAACCAGGGAAGGACACAACAAAAAAAGGAAACTACAGACCAATAATATCCCTGATGAACATAGATGCTAAAATCCTCACTAGCTAACCAAATCCAACAGCATATCAAAAAGATTATCCACCATGATCAAGTGGGTTTCATACCAGGGATGCAGGGATGGTTTAACATACGTAAGTCAATAAATGTGATACAACATATAAACAGAATTAAAAACAAAAATCACATGATCATCTCAGTAGACACAGAAAAAGCATTTGAGAAAATCCAGCATCTATTATGATTAAAACCCTCAGCAAAATCAGCATAGAAGGGACATACCTTAAGGTAATAAAAGCTATCTACAATAAACCCCTAGCCAACATAATATTGAATGGGTAAAAGTTGAAATCATTCCCTCTGAGAACTGGAACAAGACAAGGATGCCCATTCTCACCACCTCTCTTCGACATAGTACTGGAAGTCCCAGCTGGAGCAGTTGGACAAAAGGAAGAAATAAAGGGCACCTGAATCGGTAAAGAGGAAATCTTTTTACTTCCTGTCGCTGATTATAAGATAGTATACCTAGAAAACCGTAAAGACTTATCCCAAAAGCTCCTAGAAATGGTAAATGAATTCAGCAAAGTTTTAGGATACAAAATTAATATACACAAATCAGCAGCTCTGCTTTACACCAACAGCAACCAAGCTGAGAATCAAATCAAGAATTCGACCCCTTTTGCAATAGTTGCAATAAAATAAAATAAAATAAAATAAAATAAAATAAAATAAAATAAAATAAAATAAAATAAAATAAA